>NC_048317.1:13988960-14142636 GCF_013100865.1 Trachemys scripta elegans | reverse complement strand
GGGGGGGGGGGGGGGGGGGGGGGGGGGGGGGGGGGGGGGGGGGGAGCTGCCACAGGGCTCGGGGAGGGCGCAAGGTGGAAGTTTTGCCTAGGGCGCGAAACCTCCTTGCACTGGCCCTGCTCCCAGGTGCCTCCCTGAGTCACCCCAGTGAGCAATTTACTCACACATGTAGTTCCACCCGAGTCAGTGGGCTAAGGAGTGAGATGGTGGTGGAATCTCCTTCCTTAGAGGTTTTTAAGGTCAGGCTTGACAAAGCCCTGGCTGGGATGATTTAGTTGGGGATTGGCCCTGCTTTGAGCAGGTGGTTGGACTAGATGACCTCCTGAGGTCCCTTCCACCCCTGAGATTCTACGATTCTATGGACACTGCACAGTCTAGGGCATAGGGCCAGATTTTTAATGGTATTTAATGTGCTTATCTGAATCTTTAGTTGCTAACTGATTTTAAGTATACCTAGACGGCAATGAAAACCCTTGGTGCCACATCTCAAAGGCCAGATCAAGTGACTGAGGCTCACAGGGCTTGGGCTGCTGGGCTAAAAACAGTAATGTAGATATTCCCAGAGCTCTGGGACCCTTACACCTCGCCGCCTACACAGCCATGAAACAGCCCCGCAGCCTGAGTCAGTTGGCACAAGCCAGCCACGGGTATCCAGTTGCTGTGTAGACATAACCTTAGACTGCTAAGTCTAGGGTTACCAACTTTGGTTGGATGAATTCCTGGAGGTTTTATCACATGACATTATCTTTATTTAAAGATGAATCTTTAATTCCTGGAGACTCCAGGGCAATCCTGGTGGGTTGGCAACCCTAGCCAAGTCCCATTTTCAGAAGTAACGTAGGCCCAGATTTTTAAAGACGTTTATGCATTGCAGCCCTCAACATTACAATGCCTAACTGATTTAGGAGCCCAAGTCTCCGTTAGGAAAGGTTTTTAGGCACTTAGAAGCCTAAATTCCATTGGCAATCACTTATGAAAATGGCACTTACTGAGAAGAGCAAGGCCTAAATACCTTTTAAAAACTGGGCCTTGCTGATTTGGGTTGGGATTGGCATAGGGCTTGAAGAAAGACAGGCACCCAACTCCTATGGACTTTCAGAGGGAGTTGGGTGCCTGTCTCCAGGCCCGGATTAACCATTAGGCTAATAAGGTGTGGAAGCAGAGAAAGAACTGACAGGAAGGGGATCCAATGCATGACAGTTAGTTAGCTATAGCCTTAGTCCCTCCTATTTTTAGGCCCTACTGGTCAGGCAGGGGGTGCAGCTGGGGCTGGGGGGCGGGGGGAAGGGAGCTTGCTCATGCAGCCCTGCCAGAGCGCTTCCCCCAGCAGGAAAGGCAAAGCAGCCCCTGTGGCTTGGAAGGAGCTCAACTGTGCCGGCCGCCTGAGGCTTCCGCTCCCTCCCATCTGTGTCTCCCAGCGCTGCAGGAACACACTGCCAGGGATCCGGGTAACACTGGTGACCGGACACTAAAAATCCGGTTACCATGGGAACCCGTGCCAGCCGTGGGTGTAGTTTGAGCAGGCATTGTGTCCCCCACGCCGATTTCTCCGGAGCTCTGCTTAGCTGTCAGGGAGTGCCCATCACTGTCATCTTCTATGTGTGCTGGGTCCCGTTTCTGGACAACTGGTGAGTGCCAGAGTGGGGGGCAGGACAAGGGGGTGGTGGGGGGAATGGGCAGTACCAGAGCGGTAGGGTGGGAAGCTTGCGCAGAACCTGCACACGCTCTATCCAGCTTCAGGCAGAACTCTTGCCCCTCCCATGTATAAGGAACAAATTCCCACACATTTGTAGGAAAAACAAAAAAAAACCCTTCCCATTCTGGATACCAGTCCTTTAACTTTTACAGAACTTTCCATCGAGGGGCTTCAGATACACAGTACTGTAGTGAACTGTACTAAAAATCAAAGACATCCAATTTTTTAATGTCTTTTTCTGTACTGGGATGCACAGGCAACTAAGTTCTTTCCTTATGCTCAGCCTCGTTCCACGGGCCAACGCATCTTTTGTACTTTTAAGGGGTTGCAAAAGCACTGGAGGAAGCTCAACACGCAATGTTGTAGTTTTCTCCCTCCCCTCTCTCTCAAGGATTTTAAATCCACTTCTTAGCAGGCTATGATAGAAAGACTGACTAGAATAGGCTAAAGGCTGGTTCTCTAGCAGTTCAATCCATCATAAAAGTACCTCACATTTGATTTCTTTTGAGTTTCATTTCAAAAACTTAACGCTAAATAAACCTGAAGTTAAAATAAACCTCATTTTTCTGCCCCAACTCAAACTAACTTCTTTCCCAAGTGGAAAATGTTGGGTAAGCATGGGAAGTGATTCGAGAAGGGAATGAGAACATAGGCCAATTCCTGCTGACGGTTACACCTGTGTAGTCTTACTGACTTCAGGGAGAACAGATTTTTGCACAAGAATAGATTTGGGTCCCTTCTGCTTTTTCACATCTGGTATAAGCAGAATCTCATCCATTTTCCTCCCCTAAACTCTGAGCACTTTAAGAAAAATAAAATAAGCAAGGTCTGCTTGATTTACATCTGCAAAAGAAACAGGAAGTTCTCCCTTCATTCTACACCAGCCTTAAACAAACACCAGACCTACTGTAACAAGGATGTCACTACAGCAGCCTTGGGGCTAGTCTACACTACCCGCCTGGATTGGCAGGTAGAAATCGATCTCTCGGGGATCGATTTATCGCGTCTCATCTAGATGGATAAATTGATCCCCGAATCGACGCGCATACTCCCACCTCGTCAGGAGGAGTAAGCGCTGTCGACGGGGAAGCCGCGGCGGTCAATTTGCCGCTGTCCTCCCAGCAGGGTAAGTTGAATAGGATATGCTGAATTCAGCTACGCTATTCGCGTCACTGAATTTGCATATGTTAAATCGATTCCCCTCCCCTCCCAGTGTAGACCTAGCCTTGGTTGGACTGTTCTTTTGAAAGATCCTTAATGGTTCTTTTAAGATGCTGATTTTCAATGAAGTTTTTTTGTTCAGCGGGGCAGAGAACACAACAGGGAATAGCTCTGTTTTGTCAACTCCTAGTCATTCAAAAGCTGAAAGGCTTTAGATTAAGTTTGTTTAATGTTTGTACAGTGATTTTGAAGAGCTAACATAGTACAGAAGTGCTAAATACTATGACTGGGCAACCATCTAAAGGTCTGTGTCACTTCTAGCTGTTACCTTTTTCTTACAGAAAGCTTAAAACAAACAAATGCAAACTATAGGGGGCTGGTGCACACAGAACTCATGCTTAAAAAACCTTGTGCCAGAGCTGCTGATCACATATTCTAGAATAGTTAATACTTAGTCCTGCCATGAGTGCAGGGGACTGGACTAGATGACCTCTCGAGGTCCCTTCCAGTCCTTCAATTCTATTCCATGATTTTCATTGTGGAAGAGCCTGGTGACAGAGTGGCCTGATATGGTGAATTACTGGAGATTAACTACACAAACTGGGTGTCATCCCACAAATAATATTTGGGTTCAATGTGAAAACAGTAATTCATTGTCCTCAGCCAGTGCGACACTGGGAGGCAGCTTTCAGAGCAAGACAACCTAAAATACAAAATGCCACCCAATGTCATTTTCCCACTGCGACTTCCTCTACTTCAGTGGATTTTATACCTGAGTGGTTTTCTTTTACATAATAAAAGCTGGTTGCTTCCCAGACTGCAGTCAGAGTGAGATGGGGTGTGTGGTGTAGACTGGAGGCCATAGCTTGGGGGAAATACTGGCAGGGCTTGGCTTTGCACGGTGCCAGGGGAGAGCTGAGGGTAGAAGCACCAGGTGGAAAGCGGTGAGCAGGATGGGCGATGTTGCAGTGTTCACTCTCATACAGATGAGCACTTCACTACCTAGGAGGAAGGAGGCCTAAGAGAAGGACAGCGTAATATCCCTCCTGCTATCTCTTACTCAGAAGTATCTGTTTGAAGAATTGAGTGTCGTGAGAGTAGAATAAACCTGTTAATTTTACATAAATAAATAATATGTAAATATGTGTGTAGAGAAACGTTTGATAACTTCATCATTTTTTTTGTCATATGTCATTCAGACTTAAGCCCATCCCTTAGGCCCCTCATAACCTCCATCCGGCCCTGCCTGTCTCTCAGAGGCGCCTTTGGAAATCCCAGCCTTCTTTTCTTTGTTATTAGATATAGCGATTAGGGGCTCTTAAAATACCCAATCTACTTCCCTGTTAAATTGCATTCAGTTTTACAATCTGGCTTCCCACCCAGCATCAGTCCTTGTGGCTGAGGAAAGCAGAGCGCCAGATGGTGGGAAAGGAAAAATCACAGAAGTCCCATCCCAATCAGGTGTCCCACAGTCTGCTGTTCTCAAATTCAAGTCCACATTCTGTGAGGAAATGTGCTCAGATGGTCCCTTATGCCTAGGGTGACCAGATGTCCCAATTTTATAGGG
Organism: Trachemys scripta elegans; assembly: GCF_013100865.1. Classification (NCBI taxonomy): domain Eukaryota; kingdom Metazoa; phylum Chordata; order Testudines; family Emydidae; genus Trachemys; species Trachemys scripta. Next base: position 14,138,212 of record NC_048317.1, on the reverse strand, counting down.
ACAGTCCTGATTGGAGGGGCGGGGGGTGTTCTTATATAGGCTCCTATTACCCCCCACCCCTGTCCCAATCTTTTATACTTGCTCTCTGGTCACCCTACTTATGCCCATGCAGAGATCAACTGAAATCAATGGGGCTTCACGTAGGAGGTGCTCACCGGAGGCTTGGAGCTTCCCGGACTATGCTCATCCCTAAAGTCCCTGGAGATACATGGGTATTAAACTGGCATCAGTGAGAGGAGACTCAAGCCCACGGTGAATAAGGGAGGTAGAATGAGATGCCTGTTAGTGGACCAGGAACTAGTCAGTCCTTGAAACCCAAGCTGGGGGAAAGGTTGGAAGAGGTGATCCTTGCTTATAAATAAGATTTAAATAAATAGACTAAATCTGGTTAAGGTGTAATTATAAGAATGGCCTTCATTTTCAAGAGCTTGATTGAATTACCCTTTAAAAATTAAATTGAAATCCTTAAGGAACAGTCGATTCAAAAGCGAGAAAATGACAATGGCACCATTCAGGCCTGACACCCTGCCCGTCGAATGACAATCTTTACAATTTGCCTGAGTAACTCATTGAGCCTGATTGATTCTCATGACCGGCATTTTCTAAAGCTCGGCGTCACTTACGATTCGGTGAAGTAGAAGGAAGACGTCAGCGTAACTGAGAATTGGGCTTTGAGGCCCATTTATGCCTCACTGGGTCTTACAGTGGACGTAACCAGCTCCCTGAGAATCCAGCTCCACATTTGACTGGTTTAAAACTGGCATAAGGGCCCAACACCATTTTGCTGGCCAACGGGGAAAAACATTTTTGGTGCCCCCTACGGCAGCTGATCCAAAAAAGAAGAAAAGAAAAGAAAGCCAATCGCCAGCAAAGTAACAGACAGAGCAGAGCAAATATACGAACAAACAAAAGAAGCGGAGTGATATGACAGTGCAGAGCCCTCTGAAAGTTGGTCCCCATGGCAACCGGCCTGCCCATAAAACTGGCACAATGGTGCTGCTTCTAGTCCTCAGGATTGAGGGTGCAGGTGGGGCATAGATCAAAGTCATCTGCTTCTCATTCCCCATAGAAACGAGAGTGAGAGTTAGCCCGGGTCACTGCTACAGAGTTTGTAAGCGGCCTTAACATCGACCTAACTCTGCAAGCGTCTACACTACAATTCACCTCCCACCAATGTCACTCGCCCACTACCCTAACTTAATAATGCCACCTCTGTGAGAGGCATAGCGCTTAGGCTGACGCAGTGTCAGTGTAGACAATGCATTGCTTACATCGACTGTTGCTGCCTTTCTGAAACTATCCCTCAATGCCCCATGCTGGCGGTTAAATTGGTATAAGTGTAACGCCAACAGACCGCGGTGGTCGGCGTGTAGGATCGAACCTGGGACCTCTGGAGCTTAGTGCATGAGCCAAAAGCCAACTGGCTATTATCTAAGGCTGTAAACCAGACTAATTTTATCTCTGTCTCTAAGTGGTCTCGGTGCCACTATATGGGACAGAACTCCACACCCTGGAGGTATGTACTTCCTCTAGCTGAGGAAGTGCGCCCCGAGCTTCAGAGACTTCCCAGTTGAAATCCGAGACCAGCCCCCACTTGTAACGCCAACAGACCCCGGTCATCGGCAGGCGGGATCGAACCTGGAACCTCGACTGCGTGAGCTAAAAGCTAGCGGCTCAGGCCATAGAGTGGACTCATTTTATCTCTCGCTCTAAGCAGTTGTGGTGCCACTAGAGAGGACAGCACACCACCCCCAGGAGGTGTGTGGGTTACACAAGCGCTCCTGGTGAGGATGCACACTGCCAACCCAAGGAACCTAGTGTGGACATGAAAAAGCAGTTTAATTACTGCGGTGGCTGTAAATCAACATAACTTAAGTCAACTTAATTTTCTAGTGTAGACTTGTCCTTAGAGCAGAGGTGGGCAAACTACGGCCCGCAGGCCACATTCAGCCCGCGGGACCATCCTGCCCGCCCTTGAGCTCCCGGCCGGGGAGGCTAGCCCCCGGCCCCTCCCCTGCTGTCCCCCCTCCCCCCAGCCTCAGCTCGCCATGCTGCCACCGCTCTGGGCAGCGGGGCTGCGAGCGCCTGCTGGGCAGCATGGCGGCGTGCCTGGCTCCGGCCGGGTGGCACTGCTGCCAGACATGCTGCTCTGAGCAGCATGGTAAGGGGGCGGGGGGAGGAGGGGGTTGGATAAGGGGCAGGGGATTCCAGGGGGCAGTAAGGGGACAGGGAGCAGGGGGCGGGGTTGGATGGGACAGAGGTTCTGGCGGGGGATGCGGTCATCGGATGGGGAAAGGGGGGGGTTGGATAGGCATGGGAGTCCCGGGGGGCTATCAGGGGGCAGGGGTGTGGATAGGGATCGGGGCAGTCAGGGAGCAGGGGGCGTTGGATAGGGGGTCGTATCCTGGGGGGGCAGTTAGGGGTAGGGGGGGTCCCAGTAGGGCGTGGTCAGGGGACAAGGAGCGGGGGGGGAGATGGATGGGTGGAGAGTTCTGAGGGGAGCAGTCAGGGGGCAGGAAGTGAGAGGGAGCGGATAGGGGGCAGGGGCCAGGCTGTTTGGGGAGGCACAACCTTCAGCCCTCCATACAGTTTTGGAACTCCCATGTGGCCCTCAGGCCAAAACGTTTTGCCCACCCCTGCCTTAGAGACACCCTGAAGCTGCTATAAATTATGTCAAAGATGGAAAGCCCTTGCATAAACCCAGAACATGAGGACCACAAAGCCATCTTACAGTTACCCTTGCCCTCCAACCTGACTGTCCCTCTTTCAAGCATTGGAACAAAAATGTTTTTCTCCTTGGTAAATTACACTTTCAACAAAAACAAAAGCGACAAAGGAGGAAATAATCCTTCCACAATGTTTTGCAGGAGTCTCTGCTTGTATCTGAGTTAAACACCAACCAGACCAAGAAAAGGCAGAGTGAATAGAGCCGAAGACATATACACACGGGCTGTATAAATTCAGAGTCCCCAGGCGAACAAAAGGTTGCCATTCTCAAATGGAGGAACAGTGGAGAAAGTGCTTGAAAGAGGGGATGAATCAATTAATACTTCTGATCGTTTGAATGCCCCACAATCTAAAAGAACAAGCACCACTTTAACAGTGAGATAATTCAGTTTACTGAATTCAATTACATGTAATTGGCTTTTTTTTTTTTAATTGCTGTTGGAACCAGGGCTGCGCCAGATGCGTCTGTTAGTGGTGTTGCGAGGACTGAGAGGGATCAAAGGAGTCAATTAACATGAGAGGTGCAGGGGATGGGCTGGATGGCAGCAAACACATCAGCCACTTAGAACCCTGAGAAAGTACCTATAAAAACTCCCCTGGAGGCAAAGGAGTAATTACCCTTTTCTTTGGGAGAGTAGGTCTCCTCACCTTGGTGTGCTGGTCACCTTCTGGGGTATCAGATACCTAATTCACCCTCCTCAGACACACATGCTACTGCATCAGGAGTCAGTTGGCTATCACAGTCTATTAGGTATCAGGGGGTAGCCGTGTTAGTCTGTATCTACAAAAACAACAAGGAGTCTGGTGGCACCTTAAAGACTAACAGATTTATTTGGGCATAAGCTTTCGTGAGTAAAAACCTCACTTCAGTCTATTAGGTTATGGATTAGCATACTCCTAAACTTTGTGTGTGTTGCATACCCCTTGAGCAGCCTCTTACCACTGTTATCTCAGAGCTTTAGCTCAAGTGGTAGTGGTTGGGGCTTTGATGCTTACAGTTCAGTGGTCAAAACCTTCAGCCAATATGTAATGGGAGTTGTTCTCAAGTTACTAGTTCTTTCTATCTACCTATAATCTCCTATGTCCTGATTCATGGGAGTCTCCTTTGTATTCAGTGTTCAGTGTATTAAGGCCATAGAGCCACATTTTTAAATGTGTTTAGGCATCTAAAGTGCTTTTGATTATCCCAGTAGCTGCTTAACTCCACTTTTGAAAATTCCACCAGGTGCCTGTCTGCATCGTTAGATGCCTAAATACCTGGCACATAGACATGGATCCACAGAGAGACTTTGATGGGTCCTAACTCCTGCCCCTCTCATGGAGATTGTTAGAGGGCTTTCCTTTCACCCTCTCTCCCCTGGTTCTTGTCATGCAGACAGAAAGCAGAAGACCACAAGTCCGAAGTGCAGGCAATGCCGTTTTTATTGGGGTTAGTTTCCAGCAAGCACTTGTCCGATAACTCTGACGCCGCAGAGCTTTTACCCCGTGTCCCTATTCCCAGCTCTGACGCTGCAGAGCCTTGCCTGTGTCCCCATTCCCACCTCCTCCTCCTTAGCAGGCCCAAATATACCTGCAATGCGCGCCCCCGGTCCCACCCCTTACAACTTATGGTCATGTTCCATTTTGGGGGGTTGTGGGTCTGGGGTCTTCATCCCACCTCTTTTGTATCCCAAGAGAGGGGTAAGGAGTGAGGTTGAGCTTTGGTTTTAATGTTTATGTCTGCCCTCCCATCCCCTTGCCCTTGCCCCTCCTAACTGGTTGCTTGCCCTTGGCTTGAGAGAGGAGCCAGGCAGCCTCTCAGTGTATGCTCATATATTCCATTCCCACCACACCCTGCAACACTTTAGTTCCATCTCTTCTCTTTTCACCCCACCTGCTTGTGGGCAGACGTAACACACGGTGTCTTTGTCCTTTGTTCACACATATTAGATAAGAGTATCAAAAAGTCAAACCCAACATTCTATCTCAGGCTGACAAACAAGCCTAGATACTAACAGAGATGAGCAACTATCTCTGCTTGCAATCCATAAACCAGGAAAACAATTACTCCTCCACCCAATTTGCCTTCAGGGCCCCAGCCTGGGGCATACACAGAGGAAGACCTCCGTTAGCCTGGTGGTTGGAGCATTCACCTGGGATGTGGGAGTTCCCCACTACTTAGAGGTAAACAGAGATCTGTCATGTCTCAGGTGAGCACCCCAACCAGTGGACTAGGGCATAAGCTAATGCTCAGGTGAGCACCCCAACCAGTGGACTAGGGCATATGCTCCCTTAATCTTTCTTATTGAACTTGTTGCACTTTAATTAAGTGGAAAATCAAATATTAGGTGGGCCAAAGAGAGAGACTCACTCTGTCATCCTGTGGTTAGTGCACTCACCTGAGGGGTGACAGATTCCTGTTCCAATCCCTTCTAATCAGGCAGAGGGGGAGGACTTGAACTGATGATCTCCGACATCCTGGGAGAGTACTGTTGGGCTAAAGAACAAGGAGCTCCTCCTCCCCGCAGCCATCTTGCCTGGAGTGAGGCAGCTCCTGAACATGCCTACTGGATTAGGCCCAACCTGCAATTTAGGCAGAGAAGCACTACCTTCCCCGGCTTATGGACCACGCTGGGGCTTAGGTATCTGGACAACCAGAGGGAGGCAGCAGCATGTATGCCCAGAGGCAGAAACATAGGTGCCTAGGGAAACTCTACTGCAAAAAATTAGATGCCGAGTGAGTTTAGGTGCCTACAGGATTAGGCAGCAGCCCAGTGCCAGTGTTGTGGATCGCAGCAATACCTAAAAATGGGACTTAGGTGCCTAAGTGCCTTTGTGGATCCAGGTCCTACTGCTTCTCACCACCCCACCTAAGAAATCATGCCTTAGTCAGTGTGGTGCAAACGACCCCCCTCCAATACAAATACAGGTTTTTAATCAAACTGATAGGTCTGGAATAGGCACTGGAGCTCCCATTTTGTTGGACCGGAGAGCTGTGTAATACCACTGCTTTGTGGTCTCCTTTGCGGGGAGGGATAACTCAGTGGTTTGAGCATTGGCCTGCTAACCCCAGGGTTGTGAATTCAATCCTTGAGGGGGCCATTTAGGGATCTGGGTAGAGTGACCAGACATTCCGATTTTATCAGGACTGTCCCGATATTTGTTTGCTTGTCCCACGTCCCTCCTTCCCCCATTGGATCCCTCCCCAAATCCCTGCCCTGGCCCCGCCTCTTCCCTAAGCACGCGGCATTCCTCCTCCCTTTGTCATCTGGTCACCCTAGATCTGGGGCAAAAATCTGTCAGGGGATTGGTCCTGCTTTGAGTAGGGGGTTGGACTAGATACCTCCTGAGGTCCCTTCAACCCTGATATTCTATGATTCTAAAGATTTAATGTCAATAAGAGGGTGCAGATTATCACCAGGCATTTGTTAGCAGAAATGGGGGGAAGGCTTCAGAGCAGGTTATTGGCTTTACTCAAATAGGAGCCAAATTCTACATTCCTTAAGTTACATTGTGACCTCAATGGAAGTACCAAGCAACAAAATGAGCCTAGGTTACAGAATCATGCCCCATGTCTGTGAGTCATGCACACATTTACCATGCTGCACACATGACCTTCTGTAAAAATAGTTCCAAATATCTGTTTGCACAGAGCATGTTAGCTTGGCTCCCTTGGCTTTAAAAAATGTGCTTTGCCAGCCACTTGATTATGCCAACCAAGTAGGTAAAGTAGAACTGTTTAACCCCCATCCTGCCCTATTTTTTTTTTGTTTTTCATCAGAAACTGTCTGAAAACCAACAGGTTTCTATTTGGAAATTCTGTCATGGTGCCTCCTGGGTGTTGTAATTTGTTTGCCTCATACTGCCATTATCTTCTATAGGCCAGGCTCCCTGGTCAGACTACAATTCCCATGATGCACGCCATGTTCTCCCATCTTGGAGAGGGGAGGTGCACCATGGGAGTCCCTAGTCATGGTATACCCTGGAATATTTAGCTGGCTGGGAAGCGCAGCCCATAGCAGAGAATGGGGAAATGGAGTAACTGAACTACACCTCCTTGGAGGCACCCTAGCAACAGTTCCTATTTGAAAATAGTGGTTTTCAGCAGAAATATTTTGGTTTTCAGGCTTTTCAATGAAAGTCAAAATTTTCCACAGAAAGCTCACACTTTTGGGGGGGGTCAAGTCATTTAATTGAAAAAAACAATTTTCTACTGAAAAGCAGTTTTGATGGAACATTTTTGGCGGCTGACTAGGGCTGCTGATGTGTGCTAGCCCTCTTCCAGCTATTTTCTGTGTGATGTTAGACAAACGGGCTAGATTTATTAGATAAGGGAAATGCGGTGGACCTAATATACCTGGATTTCAGTAAAGCGTTTGATACTGTACCCCATGAGGAATTATTGGTTAAACTGAAAAACATGGGGATCGATATGAAAATCCAGAGGTGGATAAGGAATTGGTTAATGGGGAGAATGCAGCGGGTCGTATTAAAGGGTGAACTGTCAGGTTGGAGGGAGGTTACTAGTGGAGTGCCTCAAGGTTCGGTTTTGGGACCCATTTTATTTAATCTATTTATAACTGACCTCGGAACCGATTGCAGGAGTGGGCTGATAAAGTTTGCGGATGATACGAAGGTGGGAGGCGTTGTAAATTCGGAGGAGGATAGGGATATCCTGCAGGGAGACTTGAATGAGCTTGTGAATTGGAGTATCAGAAATAGGATGAAATTTAATAGTAAAAAGTGTAAGGTGATGCATTTGGGGATGACTAATAAAAATTTTAGTTACAAGATGGGGACGCATTGGTTAGAAGTAACGGAAGAGGAGAAGGACCTAGGGGTCCTCGTAGACCGCAGGATGACTATGAGTCGACAATGCGACGTGGCGGTGAAAAAAGCCAATGCTGTCTTGGGATGCATTAGGCGAGGTATATCTAGTAGGGATAAGCAGGTCCTGCTTCCGTTGTACAAGGCGCTGGTGAGACCTCATTTGGAGTACTGTGTGCAGTTCTGGTCTCCCATGTTTAAAAAAGATGAACTCAAACTGGAACGGGTGCAGAGAAGGGCCACTAGGATGATCAGAGGAATGGAAAACCTGTCGTATGAAAAGAGACTAGAGGAGCTTGGGTTGTTTAGTCTGACAAAGCGAAGGCTGAGGGGGGATATGATTGCTATCTTTAAATATATTAGAGGGATTAATACGAGGGAGGGAGAAGAATTATTCCAGCTTAGTACTAATGTGGATACGAGAACGAATGGATATAAACTGGCCGTGGGGAAGTTCAGGCTTGAAATTAGACGAAGGTTTCTGACCGTCAGAGGGGTGAAATATTGGAACGGCCTTCCGAGGGAAACGGTGGGGGCGACGGACCTGTCTGGTTTTAAGATTAAGTTAGATAAATTTATGGAGGGAATGGTTTAATGGTAAAACATAGTAGTCAAGGAAAACCAAGCAATGGTAGGTAAATTGTATAATGGCTGACAGGGGTCAGGCTGGAGACTCTTGCCTATATGCTCGGGGTCTTACTGATCGCCATATTTGGGGTCGGGAAGGAATTTTCCTCCAGGGCAGATTGGCTGAGCCTCTGGAGGTTTTTCGCCTTCCTCCGCAGCATGGGGCAGGGATCTCTAGCAGGAGGGTTTCTGCCGATTGAAGTCACCTAAAACAGGATTGGGGACTTCAACAGCAGAGTCCAGGGAAGGGGTAGGGATGGTTTTATGGCCTGCAGCATGCAGGGGGTCAGACCAGATGATCATAATGGTCCCTTCTGACCTTAAAGTCTATGAGTCTATGAGTCTAGATTCTGTAACTCTTACTCATGTTGAATAGGATCTTACTTCAGAAAGTAAAGCAGTGGCACTACCTAACATGAGTAAAGGAATTTATCTGGCGTGGTAGGGGGGTTACCAACACTTTGGCGGATAGAGCTAAGATTCAGAGGGGTCTTGATAAATTGGAGAACTGGGCTAGAAACTCAACAAAGATAAATGTGAGGTGCTACACTTAGGGAAGAAAATCCAAATGCACAAATACAGAATGGGGGGAAACTGGCTTGGCAGCAGCACCGCTGAGAAGGATCTGGGAGTTGTGGTGGATCACGACCTCGACATGAGTGAGCAATGTGATGCTGTTGAAAAAAAAAGCCAATGCATTTTTAGGTTGCATTAACAGAGGCATAGAATGCAAGTCAGAGGAGGTGATAGTATTGCTTTACTTGGTGCTGGTTAGGCCTCATCTGGAGTATCGTGTCCAATTTTGGTCATCAATGTATAGATGTAGGATGTAGAGAAACTGGAAACGATCCAGAGGTGACATGATCAAAGGGATGGACTGCAAGTCATATGAGCAAAGGCTGAAGGAACTGGGTATGTTTAGTTTGGAAAAGAGGAGATTAAGGGGGGGGACATGAGAGCAGTCTTCAAATACTTGAAAGGCTGCCATATAAAAAAGATGAAGAAAAGTTGTCCACTCTTGCCACAGAGGGCAGGAAAAGAGGCAATGGTTTCAAACTACAGCATAGCAGATTTAGATGAATTCTCAGGAAAAAAATCCTAACTGTAATAACAGTAGGACAATGGAACAGATGCCATTAAGGAAGCTCTTTCATTGGAGGTTTTCAAAAGGAGGCTGGATAGCCGTCTGTCTTGGATGGTTTAGCCACAACAAATCCGGCCTCTTGGCCCTTGCAGTCCCTTCTAACCCTATGGTTCTATGTTTACATAAGTATTATTGTGTTTGCATAAGTATATAGATGGCCCTTTTCACCATTAGGTGGGTAACATATCAGTGGTGGAAAAAAACAATTCACGTAAGAGTATATAACTAGCAAAGTGCTTTAAGATCCTTTGGGATGAAAGGCACTATAAAAACATGAGATGCTAGTTTGAGTTAATATTGAACTATACCCAACAAATCACACTAGATATTAACTAATAAAATATTAACTTAAAGGTAGGCAAATGACCTGGGGCATTGAAACACACATTGAAAATGAAGATTTAGAGCACATTCGCTATTTTAAAATTCTTTCTAGGAAGTTCCAAATGAAGAAACTTTTCTCCCCTTGTCTTGCAAATGATCTTTGATACAACAGACGTTTTATGACGGCTACATGGTGCTGTCAACCTGTGCTCGTTACCACCTCAAGGATGTGATGGAAAATTTGATTTAATGAGCCACTAATAGACAATTAAGGAATTCAGCTCTGGTGCTGATGTTTCTGTGCATTGATGGGGGCTAATTTGTATTCACTACGTTGACTTTGAACCTGAACTTCGGCGCAATCGGAGCGTGGGTTATTTCAGGGATTTAAACAGATAGAAACAACTGAATTTGCTTGCTTCACCCTTTCAGAATGACATCATTAAATATATCATTCCCAGTAAAAACATCTCTTCAGTTACTATTTAATTACTTTGGCAACTGTTTACCATCCGTGCTATTCCCTTGGTGAACATTAACGTTATCTGGAGTAATTTACTCGTATCAGCTTTGCAGGAATGAACTGGAGATTTCTACATTATTTGGCTTGTCTTTTGTGTCACCATTAGATGTAGACAGAGAAAGGGAGAGCTTGCCTATTAAGCCTACCTATCTCTTTAGAGGAAGTTCATTAATTCGTTGTCTCCTGCGTATTTGTGCTTTCAAACAAAGGCCACCTGCTTTTCCTCGACTTGCTCTGATCACTGGAGACTCAATTGTTATGCTAATTTCTAATGTGATAACGGAACATAAAAAACATCAGAAACAACACGGCTGTTGGCAGCAATTGTGGGATATTTTGTATTTATGGTGTTAACGAACATTTCAAAATTCAATTTCCCACAAGGTGATGCAGCAGTGTTCTCTCTCCTTCTGAGAAGGCAAGTTTAGCACCTCAGGGAACAGGCAAATTTAATAATGTATGTGACAAATAACACTAACATAGGCCATATGTGCAGAGACTAATATCACTTGGCAGATGCTTGGTTGCCGGTATGTGGGAGTATGAATGGCAAAGCAGGATTTAGAGGCAACAGGGAGATTCTCCAGGCTCCCAAGTTGACCAGTGCCATTGCCACTTCCTTCTATTGGTAAGAACGTTGGAGTTGCTCGAGTTAGATTAAGGGTACATCTACACAGCAGAGAAAACCCCCTGGCTAGCCTGTGCCAGCTGACCTGGGGTCGTGGGGCTGTGTAGGCTTCTGGGCTTGGCCTGGAGTCCAAGCTCTGGGACCCTCCCACATCACAGGGGCCAGCCATGAATGTCTAGTTGCTGTGTAGACATACCCATAGTTTAGTGACTAGGACTCTGGGACTCAAGAGACATGGCTTATTTAGATTGCAAGGTCTGTGGGGCAGAATCTCTCACTATGCATAGGTACAGCACCTAGCACACGGTGGCCCTGATTATGTTTGTGGCTTCTAGGCAAAACTAATATCAATCATTAGAGCTGGTCAAACATTTGATCAAAAATGGCTTTTTGACAAAAGCAACCTTTTTTTGGTAGAAAATTTACATTTTTGTTTAAATTTTCCAGGTTTTCAATGGAAAGTAGAAACTGGAAAAAATTTTGGTACAACATTTCTGCTAAAAAAAAAAAATTGGGAAACTTTCAGTTTTTACTGAAAACAGCTTAAAAAATAAAAGCCTTTTTTCCTTGTGTTTTTAGTTTGGTTAACTGGAAGTTTTGGACAGGAAAATGTCTTCACAATTTTCTCCAGAGCCTAACTGGCATTTTTTGACCAGCTGTACAAGCAGTAACCTTGACCATTGCCCTCTAGAGCCTGGATCATCAAGGATATAAACCCTAATGTTAAACTCCTTTTGCTCAGAGGGCAGGGGATTCTAGCCCTTCTTTTTGCCATAGAAACCATGTGGTCACATGTATTCTAGCTCAGGGATTCTCAACCTTTTACTTTCTGAGCCCCTCTGCCCCACCCCCAACATGCTATAAAAACTCCACGGCCCACCTGTGCCACAAAAACTGTTTTTCTGCATACAAAAGCCAGGGCTGGGGTTAGGGGGTAGCAACCAGGGCAATTGCCTGGGGCCCCACGCCACAGGGCTCTGTGAAGCTAAGTTGCTCAGGATTCTGCTTCAGCCCCAGGTGGCGGGGGTCAGGGTCCTGGGCTTCAGTCCTGTGTGACAGGGTTTTGGCTTTCTGCCCTAGGCCCCAGTGAGTCTAATGCCGGCGCTGCTTGGCAGACCCACCGAAACCTGCCCCGGACCCATGGTGGAGAACTGCTATTCTAGCTGATTGGCTGCCAAGTCCTGCATGGCTACAAAATCATATGAACATAAGAGCATAAGAACAGCCATATTGGGTCAGACCAAAGGTCCACCTAGCCCAGTATCCTACCTTCCAACAGTGGCCAATGCCAGGTGCTTCAGAGGGAAAAATCATTACATGACACTGCCAGATTTAGACTTTCAGACATCAGACCTGTGCGATACAAACATTGCTCAGGGGCTGCCTCTTGAAGATCTTTGCTCCATTCCTCTCTGTGCCTCCTGAGGGAGACAAGAACAAACCCCCTCAGGGAACGTCCACACTGCGGCTGGCCTGGGTCAGCTGACTCGGACTCAGCCAGTGGGGCTATAAAATTGCAGTGTAGACATTCATATTCAGGCTGGAGACTGGACTCTGGGACCCCGGCCCGAACGTCTACACTGCTGACACGGGCCAGCCAGGGGCGTTTTATTGCAACATAGACAGTGTTCCTGTTCTACCCTGTGGCATACCTTCCTTTCTTGAAGTCCTCCACCCTCTCCTTTCTGCATTCCTCCATTGTTCCTCATGCTCTCGGTTCACAGCAAGGTCTGAGATTGTCTTTGCATCAAAGACTAATTTGCACATTTCAGCGTAATGCTCTATATCCATTTAAGAGAGACATATCCATCTACTTATCTAGGTACTCCTATAGCGAAGTCTCTTGCTCGCATGCTCTTTCTGTCTTGCATGACTAAGTCCTAATGCTTGTTGTGGTACCCCAAGCCCAGGCATCTAATACTGCCTCTCCAGACAGATAATGCCTATGCAGTAAAAGCTCACCAGAATATCACCCTTGGGGGAGCAGTTTCTGATGACACTCAGCCCTGCCTGTTCCATACGGTTCACTGTGGATTGTTTAATTTTCTGATTTATTTATCTTCGCCTAGTTAGAATGTCACTATCTATCACCATTACTCATTAATATAATGTCAATCTTGTCCTGTCCCCCTCCTGTTCTATGACCTCATGTTCGCATCAAATTCCACTTAGCGAGCAGGAAACCCAATTTGCAAGATGAGGGAGGCAGCCACCAGGCAACGCTGGCAAATATCATGTTGCAAGATAGTGCAGGCAAAGCTGGATTCTTGATCCCAAGATTGCTACGTACCAGGTCCTGTCCCTTGGGGCTAGTGAAAGCACCCTGATGACTGGTCTACTTTCACATGCTGTAAGTAACCTCAGTGGTTTGTAATGGGAGCCAGGGATTGCCAGGGCCCTGAACATGTCCCTTTCCTCTACCTTTACCCTCTATGCCAGCCTCTGGAAGGGTATTGGCATAGAAGCTTTTTGTCTATACCATCAGAAAATCCTCATGCACCGAGGTGATCTCCCACAGTTAGCTGTGCTCAGGGTTGGCTCCAGATTTTTTGCCGCCTCAAGCGGCGAAGCGAAAAAAAAAAACAAGATAAAGACGATCGGCGGCACTTCGGCGGCAGCTCAATCGCGCCGCTTCTTTCTTCGGTGGCAATTCGGCGGCAGGTCCTTCACTCCCTCTCTTCCTCTTCGGCGGCACTTCGGCGGCAGCTCAGAGAGGAAGAGCGGGACTGAGGGAGCCGCCGCCAAATTGCCGCCAAAGATCCGGACGTGCCGCCCTTTTCCATTGGCTGCCCCAAGCCCCTGCTTCCTTCGCTGGTGCCTGGAGCCGGCGCTGGCTATGCTGGCTGGAGTGAGACAAAGCAGCCCTGAAGCAGGAGTACTTTGGCCTACAGTTATTTTTCAGGCAGTCCCCGGCGTGACATAACTAGAGCTATTCCAGTCCTTACATTGCAAGCTGTTGGCAGCAGGGACCATCTTTGCATTCTGTAACTGTTCGGCAGCTAGCGCCATAGGGCCCTAAGCTCTGAACTCTAGGTACTGCTACATCGTTATTTTTCAATCAGGAGCTGTGCACGCAACCTTTTCTGTCAGTAGCTGCACAAAGTCTTCTCCATTGTAGGATAACGTTTGACAAAAAAAGTGCAACTGCTCTCGGAACCGTTTTATCGGCCTGAGGAAGTTTAATCCTTTGGCTACCTGTTGCACGTAAACTTTCAGTTATGACAAAGAATGTCTAAAATGAGCTTTATTTAAAAAAAGTTCTTATTGCACCAGCTCCACTCAAGATTCATCTCTCTATCCATTGTTGTGTGCAGTAAGGGGACAGTGGGCCAGATTCTCAGCGGGTGTAAATTTGCACAGCTCCATTGAAGTTAATCCAATGATTTAGACCACTAGAGGATCTGGCCCAAAACTGAATGTGCAGCAATAGCGTTTTATACCATTGCAATATATTGTATCTTTATTTTGCTGATAAGGAAATGCGGCACAGATATGCCTACTTCTGCTATTAACCTCCTATTGCTCTTCATATTTACAACAGTACTTGCCTGGAGGGGCAGGGGAAATAACATCATTTTGTTATATTAATCACTTTAATCTATATCTAAAGATTAGATCTCTAGATTAGAGATTATAACTTCCATTTCCAGACAATCATGATGTATGCTTAGAAACAAAACTGTGGCTATTCTTGCTTGTGCCCAATAGGGGGCAGCAAAAATCCTGTTGCCTGCCTGAGCTGTCTGTCCCCCTTTTAGTCTCTATGGTGCCTTAACTCGACTTACCCACACCTAGTAATTCCTGTGACTATCAGTGCACGGGGATCCTCTCATTGCATTCTGGGATTGCCTTTGCTCCGCAAATGAGTCAAGGACAGAAAACGCAAGCTGTGCCATCTGCAGCTTCGCTGGAGCAGATCTGACCTTGCACATGCTTTGGAGAGCACTTGCCATCTGAAGAGGATGGGATCTTTCAGACATCATTAGGCTCCAGTGACTCCAGTCTGTCTCTTGACAGCATTCTGATGGGGAAGACTATTGCTAGCACTCAGCCATGCCACCTCACCAGATTGCCAGAACAATGCATGGGAAAGATCAGCTGAGTTAATAAGGACGTTCTGCTAACCTTGTTCTATTTCCCCACCCCCAGCCCGTGGAAAACGTCACATCCCAAATGTCACCTCATCTTCTATGTCTAGTGCACTTCTTCTGAATTTGTACCATGACTTCTGAGCTCTAGGATGCAATAATACCATTTCCTATATATGCCTTTCCTCTAGCCTTCTAAATCCAAAAAAAGTTCCAAAAGACAATGTCCAGGTACTGGGCAAAATGTGTATGGCAGAGACAGTTTATAAGGCACATGAGAGCATGGGTCAGTAGCTCCAGCAGGAAATCATTGTGACATATTTCCATGGAAAAAACAACAACTAGTATAATGTCTGGCTAATTTGCAGGTACATGAAAAAATAAGCTGCCAAGGCGTCACTGGAAGTAGAGTAGCGAAATACCACAAGGAAGGTTATTCTCCAAGTATTTATATTCTTCCCCAGAAGAGGGACTGGAATAGGGTGACTAGATAGCAAGTGTGAAAAATTGGGACTGGAGGGTGAGGGATAATAGGGTCCCATATAAGACAAAAGCCCCTAATATTGGGACACTCCTGATAATATCAGGATGTCTGGTTATGGTTACCCTAGAGTGGAAATCACACCAGAAAGCTTGATTTCATGAGAATTGCAGTACTGTGGATCAACACAAAACATTGGTATGATAATCATCTGAACCAGACTTCCAGAAGGAAGGTCTTGGGGTTAAGGCCCTGGATTGGGACTCAGGAGATCTAGACTCAATTCCTGGTTTTGTGACCTTGAGCAAGTCACTGAGGGGCAGATTTTGTGATTTGCTTCTTAGGCACACACAAAGAGAGACAGCCCGGAAAAGATTGGGGAGCAAAGGTGACTTTATGGAACCCGGGGTGGGGCTGGGAATGAGGGGTGTGGGGTGCGGGAGGGGGCTCAGGGCTCGGGCAAAGGGTTGGGGTCCTCGGGAGGTGAGAGCTCTGGCTGGGGGTGAGGGCTCTGGGGTGGGGCCGGGGATGAGGGGTTTGGGGTGCAGGCTGCCCTGGGGCTGTGGCAAGGAGAGAGAGGACTCCCCTCAGCCCTCTCTCACTGCAGCAGCCCAGGGCCGGGGGAGAGGGCCTTTTCCCACCGCAGCATTTCCGGGGCTCGGCTGGGTCGGGGGAGGGGCACCTTTCCCCGCCTGCGCTGCCCTTGATAGCCTGCTGCATAGCCACGCGACTGCGCAGCTTAGAGGGAACGTAGGGGGTAACTTATAGCAGCTTCCCCATAACTGCCCAGGGGCTGTGCCACAGCCCAGAATCCCATAGCATTGAGTAATAGAGGCCTGGTCCGTATGCTGAGACTTGTGAGTGGGGGGCTGTGTATGGTCACTTATATCTGCCCATTGCTGCCTCAGTGGTGGCCCTTGGCCACTTATGACTTCCATAATCCACAAAACAGCATATAGCGGTTGAAATGGTGGCCAGCATCAGCCCCTCTATTTCACTGTGCCTCAGTTCATCATGTGTAAAATGGGACTAATAATAGGTCCCTATCACCTCACAGATGTGAGGTATCACGAGGGGCTCAGATATTACAGTGATGGGGGACTATGTCAGTAGACAGGTAGAAGTTTCAAGTATCTCCCAATACTGTAGAAATGGCCCAACTGTTAAGGACCCAAAATAAGATAAGCCTAATTTCCTAGTGATGATGGAAGAGCAGGTGGGGCACGTACCTCTGTGACCGCATGACTTTGTTTCCTGTGTACTGTACCTTTAAATTTCTAAGTGCCTCCATTTGTGTTCAGTTCTGAAGCAGCAGGTTACACAGGAGCCAGGCACACTGTTCTCTCTTGGAAATGTTCCTTTTGCTCTCGTTATTACTACTTGTATAACAATAGAACCTAAGAGCCCCAGTTATGGAGAAGGGCCCATTGTGCTAGGCACTGTATAAACAGAGAACAACAACAAAAATCCCTGGCCACAAAAGCAATTCAAAATATTCAGAGACTAGAAGTGTAAGTTTGCTGTCTGTGCCTGGAGGACCATAACATGCCTAGATGGGGCAACTGCTGAAAAGCATCTTACCCATGGGATAATAGGACCCATAGATACCAGAAGAGATCTCTACATTTGATGTAGAAGCTATTACCTTGTGCAGTAGTGTTAGTTATTTCGTTTCCAACCACATCCCATTGATTTCCAAGGGAGAGGATAGATTTACAGTTCCCAAAAGAGATTTGCAATCTTTCTGCAGATCTCCATGTGGCAGTAGACAGGAAGTTATTGATGTAACCTCTGACTTCTGAAAGCAAGAGAGGAGTTGAAAAAAAAATCCATCATGGGAGGTTAGTTGCAGAGGCCAAAGACATTTTTTCCCCTCCAGATGCACATATATAACGCTCAGCAATGCTACAAGTTAATGAGAAGCAGAAATGTGAACAGTGGAGACTGCTCTACCTTTCTGGAGAAACTTAGCACCGCATTTCATCTGCTAGGCTCTAGTGCCCGACCTTTTCCTCAGACCTTGTGAAACCTTATAACTTTTTTGAAAAGTTTGAAGGTACTTAAGAACATCTCCAGCCCATGGTCAATCTCAGGTTTAGAGTTTGGATTCACTTTACATAACCTAATTTCATTATTATTATTATTATTATTGATGGGGGGGGGGGGAAATCAATGTCCTCCCACCCCTTCGTTTTCAAAAAGTATGAAATGGAATTGTTTTCAAAGTTGTCACAAAGGTTTTGCAGTTGTTTTTTGATCAGAGATGACAGGCAGCTTGAAAATACAGGCCATTTGGTACATTTCAAAAAACAAAGAATGTTCTCCTGTTTTAATATTTCTCCTACCCTGTGGGGTGAATTCACTTGGGCCAGATTTTCCAAAGAGGTCAGCTCCCACTTAAGCACTTAACCGAACCTCCATTTAAGTTTTCTTCTTTATAAACAGACAACTCCCCCCACCCCACCCCAACACAAACAGCCTTCCTGCAAACCAGGTGGGATTTTAGAAGGATGGGACTGTGCTGTAGGTATCCAATGCTGCTCAAATATTCATAGTTTACTCAATGCAATTGTTTTCCTTGACAGCAACTGGGGAATAATTTATGGGTTGATTTTTCCCCCCGCTGCTCCACCAGCTCTACTTTTAATGAATCCAGATAGTCTGGAAGCATGTTTAATTCTGTGGACAAGCTAATGATATAAAGGTAAGGGAGGTGTAATTTGAATCATAAAAATTCTACAGAGTCCTCATTTCAATGGGGTGACCGTCTGCGGCATGGCAGGGAGGAGTTGCTGCCTGCCTTCAGCTCTGTGTCCGCCAGCGGGTGGAAACTTTGATCACACAATATCACTGAAATGGGTTTGAGTTGGGTAGCAGAATGAGTTGGGAACACAATGGTACCAAACGTGACAAACATAGAACTATTATGTAGAGATACAGTCAAGACATTTTTTTTTAAATCAACTTTTAAAATTATACTTGAACACAGGCATGTCACACATGCAGCCCCCTAGGGTGACCAGATGTCCCGATTTTATAGGGACAGTCCCGATTTTGGGGTCTTTTTCTTATATAGGCTCCTATTACCCCCCCAGCCCCATCCCGATTTTTCACATTTGCTGTCTGGTTATCCTACAGCCCCCACACAGTTACATTGTTGCCCTCGACTGACAGTACTGTGTTATCGGTTAATGCTCAGAACAGGATACCTGATTTGTTTAAAATGTTACAGATTACTATAAATGGAAGGAGGGCTTCAAGTTGATTTGCCATCATCAGCAAAAAAAGAAGCAGTTCAGTGGTGTTGATTCATAGATTCATAGATTCTAGGACTGGAAGGGACCTCGAGAGGTCATCGAGTCCAGTCCCCTGCCCTCATGGCAGGACCAAATACTGTCTAGACCATCCCTGATAGACATTTATCTAACCTACTCTTAAATATCTCCAGCGATGGAGATTCCACAACCTCCCTAAGCAATTTATTCCAGTTTTGTTTATTATGCCAAAAGAGTTGTAATGAGGCACTGGTTAAGACATCACCATCCAACCATACCGCAAATGCTAGGGACGTGGTTACCTAGCATATATTACATCATTAACATCCCAACATAGTTTATTACAGAATCCTTGTTATTACTTTGGTCTGGTTCATTTTTAGGTATCAATGGGGAGATGAAGAGTACCAACTAGTAGATGAATCTTTGGCGAATACCACCATGGAGAACCTGGTTAAACACAATGCTCGGTGACACCTGACATGCTGTAAGAAGTGCCACCCTAAACTGAATTTGGCAAAGCTGAAGAGGAAGTACGCCGAGCATCAGGAAAAAGTTGAAGATGCCAGGACCACAGCCAGTTGTGGGCGAGACTCATCTTGTCCTAGGTCCCATGGCATGCATTTCAAGAAGAACACCTGCTTCTTCTGCGGTAAGCCAGGAGCCTGAAGGCATCCATTAAGCACAGCTGCAACACATGAGACAGGTGAGTGCCTGGGTGAAGCACCTGGGCGAAGCAGTCACTCTTAGCGAGAACATGGCATGGAAAGTAAAATGGGTGCACTGACCCAAAAGACGCTCACACAGATGGCATCGCGTATCACATTGAGTGCTACACCAGGAATGCATGTAATGTGTTTTGTCAAAAGGTAAAAGCAACAGAAACAAACACTGATTTTACTACTCCGCATTGTGCGACTCAGCTGGAGATCATAAATTGCCTTGCTGAGACGCTAATAGATGGGGAATTGGCGGCAATGGCCAATGCAGAGACTAAATACAAAGAAATATGCCTTGAACGGGATCGAAGAGGAAAAAATGCTTAGCAGAAAGGCTCTTAAAGCACTTATTGAAGATGAATTGTGGGCTATAGCGGTAGTTTTTAGCAATGCTATCTGTAGAAGTGAATTACAGTGCAAATCTTTAAAAACCTCAAAAGAAGCAGCATTATGAAAAGCAGAAGAAAGCACTGATGTCAACAATAATATGAAGCCTATTTGCAGCTGCTAAACTTTTATGAGAAAGTATTTCGTCTTGCAGTACGTAGGAGTTTCAGGGATCCATAGCTGATGCCAAACCTTAAAATAACCCTACAGAACCTGTACATTGTTATGTGGTTCATCAGTGGCCACAGGGACTTCAGCACCATCACGTATGACAGTAAGCAAGTGGAGTCCAAGGCTGTCATTTTCACAAAACCTCCTTTATGAGAGCTTGAGTGAAAGGCAGGTTTCCAGCAAACACAGGACAATTGTGCCACTACAAGTGGCTGTTTAACAATTCATTCCAAAACCTGTAGCAAATTCCTCTGCAACTTATGTACAGCATTGGCTCCTCCATTGACTAGCTGGAGACTTCACTTGCAAACAAGGTGTTTCACTGCATGGAACTGAATGAAGGGCTGTACAGTCCCCTAGAGGCCTAGACCTCATCAAGGATAGATTTATATTTTATGCTGCCAACAACCTAGATTTCCTTGAAGGTACGGCAGATGGCAAACATACCCTTCATGCTACTGTTATGGTCTGCTAGCAGGAGCGTATTCACGAGGACCAGTCCCAGCCTCAAGTGCTGTCTGGACCAGCCAAGAACCATTTGGGGCAGGAGCTTCCTGACTCACTTTCCTACCCAGGTCCAAAAATTCTGAAGCCCAGAGGTCCAGTTTTCAACAAAGCAGCAGTTAAAGCTCTAGTCTAGTTGATTTCAACATTCACTAACCTTGACCTCACTTGTTTATTGTGCAAAGGTGGGATGCACTTCAAAGGCAAGAAAACAAACACAAATCAGTGATTACAACTGCAGGTGAAGAGGTAGAAGACATACCCTCAAATGAGTGGGACATTCCACAGGGTCAGCCTTTAACTTGGTATTTCACAAGGTGCCAGAATGGATAACCCATATATGCATCCTGCCGATCATACCGGCTAGCCCCACGGTTCATGTTCAAATATGACAGAACAATGCATATGTGCCAGGTGACAAGCATCAGTTACATGTGAAATACCACACACTCCTGAATCAATCCTTTAGCCAATCAATCGTTCGGATGCAAAGACCAGATGCTCAACACTCCGCAAGTGTTTGGCCACCAGCCTACCTTGTACGGAGATGGGCGAGTGCGGTGCGGATGAGGATCAGGGTGGCAATGTGTCTAGCTGTGGTGCCCTAGTAGGAGACACTGATGTTGACTTTGAGGATAAATGTTTTCAGTCCAACATGTGTGTGACGTTATCTGATTAAAATATTACCATGCAGATCATAGTACAAGATTTATTGCAATTATATAACAGTGTAGCAACAAAGTGTGTCAAGTAAAGTGTCTATGGAAAGGTTATGATTTGTTGAATATGATTATGCTATTTGTATGCATGTATCATTTTTGTATTTGAAATCATGAGTATTGGCTCTATACCTGTATTTCAAATGTTTGCTCATGTGGTAACACCAACAAGGTATTTAGCCAGCACATCTTGAAGGGACTATTCAAATTAAATGACTCATCAAGGAACATTTAACTCACAATGGACCATGGGAGACACCTATCTGCACTTAATGGACTTTCCTGTGATGGCCTCTACTATGACTAAGCGAAGCAGGCATGCACATATGACTTGCCCATGTGACTCCAAATACCATCTTGTTACCTGTAATTTTCCAACATGAGAACAATGGGTTTCCCTTCACTTGGCAGAAGCTATAAAAGGTGTAATCAGGAAGGCCAAGGCATGACTGGAGTTGCAGCTAGCACGAGATGTGAAGGGTAACAAGAAGGGTTTCTATAGGTATGTTAGCAATGAGAAAAAGGTCAGGGAACGTGTGGGACCCTTACTGAATGAGGGAGGCAACCTAGTGACAGATGATGTGGAAAAAGCTGAAGTACTCAATGCTTTTTTTGCCTTGGTCTTCACAGACAAGGTCAGCTCCCACACTGCTGCACTGGGCAACACAGTATGGGGAGGAGGTGAGCAGCCCTCAGTAGTGAAAGAACTGGTTAAGGACTATTTAGAAAAGCTGGACGTGCACAAGTCCATGGGTCCAGATCTAATGCATCCAAGGGTGCTGAGGGAGTTGGCTGATGTGATTGCAGAGCCATTGGCCATTATCTTTGAAAAATTCATGGTGATTGGGGGAGGTCCTGGACGATTGGAAAAAGGCAAATATAGTGCCCATATTTTAAAAAGGGAAGAAAGAGAACTCGGGGAACTGCAGACCGATCAGCCTCACTTCAGTTCCTGGCAAAATTATGGAGCAGGTACTTAAAGAATCCATTTTGAAGCACTTGGAGGAAAGGAAGGTGATCAGGAACAGTCAACATGGATTCACCAAGGGCAAGTCATGCCTGACCAACCTGATTGCCTTCTATGGTGAGATAACTGGCTTTGTGGATATGGGGAAAGCAGTGGATATGATGTATCTTGATTTTAGCAAAGCTTTTGTTACGGTCTCCCACAGTAGTCTTGCCAGCAAGTTAAAAAGGTATGGATTGGATTAATGGACTAGAGGCTGGATAGAAAGCTGCTTAGATTGTCGGGCTCAACGGGAAGTGATCGACGGCTCGATGTCTAGTTGGCAGCCAGAGGGCCCCAGAGGATTTGAAATGTAGTGCATTCTCACAACCCCGCCGGAGAGCTCCTCCTGGCCCTGAGCTGACCTTTGCAGGAGGCTCTTGGCTAAGAAAGAGCAAAGAAGGTTTTTACTGTGTGGGAGAGTCCCGAGGAAAATGTATTTATTCATTTAGAAAATGTGTCCAATTGCCAACATCTCAGGGGCTACCCTGCTCGTGTTACACATGAACCTCTCTCACAGGCACCAAGATAGCCCTGCTCCCACCTCCCCTGAGCACCCGCCTCCTCCACACACAAACTCCTCAAAGGCAAAAACGTGGGAAGAGCCTCCCAGGGTGCAAACACGGGACCGTATCCTGCAATTGAATGCACATGGGTGGAGCTATGCATCCACACCAAGCTGCATTGCAGAGTCATGGCCGTGAGTCTCCCTATCCTAGACAACACTTCGTCTCCTTGTACTCGGCTGCCTTATGGAAAACATCCCGGGTCTGTTTCCCAAACCATTGCTCTTTGCAATATAGCTTTGAAGCCCAAATATTAGAGACCCGTCAACGCACATTACCACCAGCACAAGGCCAAGTTCGGTGGATGCCCATGAGGATTCAAAGTCCAGAAAGTATTACTCCCTACACGTCAGATTTCTTTTGATGGAAGGGAACATCCCATGCCGTTACATTGAGCTGTTACATTGTTTGTTGTTGTATTTCTTATGGATGGCTGACGTGCTGTGTGCAATATTCAGTTCAAATGTAGCCTTGCAAAGTGAAAGCAGCCAAAGAGGCGAAGTGAAGGGACCACAGGTCAGAGGCACAGACTTTTGTGTTCAAGATTGCCACTGGCAGACGCCACTCTTTTTATGTGGCACCAGGTTTGCTAGATCTTCGCTATAGGACATGGGATTGCTGCTAGCTTGAGGGATCTTAGGGGAATGTGATTTCTATGACTATCTCTCTGGCATGTATTGAAAACAGTCCTAAAATGACAAGCCTTCAATTTACATTTTAAGGTGTTTCCTGAGCCTGCTTGCAGGCTAGGGGGCTCTTTAGGGAAGCATGCGATCTGGGGTCTTCTTCAGCACTCAGTCTGCCAAGGAAGCAGTCCGGAGCAAGGTGGGTTGACAGTTGTGCCTCAGGTAGCAATCTGCGATCTCTCTCCATCCTGCATAGCAGGAGACAATTCATAGTAGTGCTTGATTTGTAATGAAAGAGCTGGGGCTCAAGTAGTTAGATGCTGGGGCTCAAGCACATTTTTGCTTTCATAAGTGACACAGCAAGTCCAGAGGTACCAGGGCTATGAACTGCCAAGCCCAGAGGTACTGGGGCTGTCAACTGCCAAGTCCAGAGGTACCGGGGCTCACCCCTGGCACAAATGAAGCACTGATTAATGGCCCTGCACACTCGCATGATAATGGGCCCCACGGTGCATTTTCAAAGTTCAACCTGATTCCCCCTGATTAGTAGCAATCCAGCATTGCAAGTTTCCACGCAGGACTGTGACTCTCGGCCATGGGCAGGACATAGTGGATGGATTTGCGGCAGTGGGGATCCCAAACTGAAGCGGTGGACAGTATGCACATCATGGTTTTGGCCCCAGCCCATCATGCCCCGGAGTATATCAACAGAAAGGGCAATCTACCTCTGGTTATGTAAGCACTGGGCACAGAACGCACAGCTGCTGCCGGCGTCCCGCAGCTGCCCAGGCCCATATGCCACTAGCCTGTTTACTGCAATGGTGCCTGCCTGAGTTATCCCAGACTGGCGTGGGAAAGTGTCCTCCTAGAATACTCAAGGAGCTAATAGAGGAGGTATCTGAGCCTCTAGCTATTATCTTTGGAAAGTCATGGGAGACAGGAGAGATTCCAGAAGACTGGAAAAGGGCAAATATAGTGCCCATCTATAAAAAGGGAAATAAAAACAACCCAGGTAACTACAGACCAGTTAGTTTAACTTCTGTGCCAGGGAAGATAATGGAGCAAGTAATTAAGGAAATCATCTGCCAACACTTGGAAGGTGGTAAGGTGATAGGGAATAGCCAGCATGGATTTGTGAAGAACAAATCATGTCAAACCAATCTGATAGCTTTCTTTGATAGGATAACGAGCCTTGTGGATAAGGGTGAAGCGGTGGATGTGGTATACCTAGACTTTAGTAAGGCATTTGATACGGTCTCGCATGATATTCTTATCGATAAACTAGGCAAATACAAATTAGATGGGGCTACTATAAGGTGGGTGCATAACTGGCTGGATAACCGTACTCAGAGAGTTGTTGTTAATGGTTCCCAATCCTGCTGGAAAGGCGTAACGAGTGGGGTACCGCAGGGGTCTGTTTTGGGACCGGCTCTGTTCAATATCTTCATCAACGACTTAGATATTGGCATAGAAAGTACGCTTATTAAGTTTGCGGATGATACCAAACTGGGAGGGATTGCAACTACTTTGGAGGACAGGGTCATAATTCAAAATGATCTGGACAAATTGGAGAAATGGTCTGAGTTAAACAGGATGAAGTTTAACAAAGACAAATGCAAAGTGCTCCACTTAGGAAGGAAAAATCAATTTCACACATACAGAATGGGAAAAGACTGTCTAGGAAGGAGTACGGCAGAAAGGGATCTAGGGGTTATAGTGGACCACAAGCTAAATATGAGTCAACAGTGTGATGCTGTTGCAAAAAAAGCAAACATGATTCTGGGATGCATTAACAGGTGTGTTGTGAGCAAGACACGAGAAGTCATTCTTCCGCTCTACTCTGCTCTGGTTAGGCCTCAGCTGGAGTATTGTGTCCAGTTCTGGGCGCCGCATTTTAAAAAAGATGTCGAGAAATTGGAAAGGGTCCAAAGAAGAGCAACAAGAATGATTAAAGGTCTTGAGAACATGACCTATGAAGGAAGGCTGAAAGAATTGGGTTTGTTTAGTTTGGAAAAGAGAAGACTGAGAGGGGACATGATAGCAGTTTTCAGGTATATAAAAGGGTGTCATAAGGAGGAGGGAGAGAACTTGTTCACCTTAGCCTCTAAGGATAGAACCAGAAACAATGGGTTTAAACTGCAGCAAGGGAGGTCTAGATTGGACATTAGGAAAAAGTTCCTAACTGTCAGGGTGGTTAAACACTGGAACAAATTGCCTAGGGAGGTTGTGGAATCTCCGTCTCTGGAGATATTTAAGAGTAGGTTAGATAAATGTCTATTAGGGATGGTCTAGGCAGTATTTGGTCCTGCCATGTGGGCAGGGGACTGGACTCGATGACCTCTCGAGGTCCCTTCCAGTCCTATAATCTATGAATCTATGAATCTATAAGAGGAAGAAATAAAGCTGCCATCCCTGGTGCGCTTCGGGAGAGGATTGAAGAGTGCCTGCCCCACAGTTTTATCGAGAGCTCTGAGGAGGATTCAAAGGACATCCCGGTGCATAGAAACAAACTGCTCTGCATATTCCTCCCTCCCCATGCCGCCTAACTCTAGGGAATGAAAAGCAAAGAACACCTCTGCCTCTCTTTGCTGTACCGCTACCTCTTCTAGTGCGAGAAAAATTATGAAAAATTGCTAGCTGTGTCCTGCTAAGTTGGGGGCACCATCACTGTAATGAGAAATACATTTACACACTTATCCGAGGTTACTTCCCCTGCACTGGGCTCACCCGTGCTTGACGACTAGTCTCAAACAGCCTTTGGCTCATGGTATAGCTGGATCCCTGGTCGCATGTCCCCCATCCTCCTCTTCCTCCTCCTCGCTGTTCATGGCAGAAGCCCGTGTCTCGGGCTCCTCTGACGTTTCCATGGTGATCTGCGGGGTAGCGGTGTGGTCGCCCCCAAGTCTGGCACGCAGCTCTTCGTAACAGTGGCAGGTCTGCAGAGCTGCACCTGATTGACTGTTGGCCACCCTGGCTTGGGGGTAGGCCTGCTGCACTTCCTTCGCTTTCATGAGTCACTGCTGCTGATCCCTGTCCTACTCCTTTTCCTGCACCCCCTGTGCAATCTGCTCATAGATTCATAGATTCTAGGACTGGAAGGGACCTCGAGAGGTCATCGAGTCCAGTCCCCTGCCTGCATGGCAGGACCAAATACTGTCTAGACCAGGTCTGCACAACATGCGGCCCGGGAGCCGCATGCGGCCCGCGTGGGCTCACTGTGTGGCCCCCGGGGGTTGAGTAGGTGGCCTCACTGTGCGGCCTGCGGGGGGGTGAGTAGGCAAGCGGGCGGGGAGTGAGTTGGCGAGCCGGGGAGGGGGGCGGAGGACGCGAGTGGCGAATCGGTGGCTGACCTGTTCTACTGATCTGGTCTGGCTCCCATCCCCTCTCCCAGGGCCAGCTCCAGGCACCAGCAAAACAAGCATGTGCTTGGGGCGGCACATTTCTAGGGGCGGCATTCTTCACCGGCCATCATAGGCGCCAACTCCGGGGCATGGGGAAAAAGTGCCCCCACCACCCCAGCTCGCCTCCGCTCCGCCTTTTCCCCTGAGCGTGCCGCCGCCACTCCGCTTCTCCCCCCTCCCTCCCAGGCTTGCCATGTGCGAAACAGCTGTTTCATGCAGCAAGGCTGGGAGGGAGGACAAGCCGAGCGGCGGGGTGCTCAGGGGAAGCGGCGGTGGTGGAGCGGAGGTGAGCTGGAGCGGGGAGCGGTTCCTCTACCCCCCCGTTACTTCCTGCGTCCCCCCCACCCTAGCTCACCTCTGCTCCGTCTGCTCCCCTAAACGCGCCGCTGCTCCGCTTCTCCGCCCTCCCTCGCCTGAGAGGGAGTGGGGAGAAGCGGAGCAGCAGCACACCCAGGGGAGCAGGCGGAGCGGAGGTGAGCTAGGGCGGAAGGTCGCGGGGGGCCTGCAGAAAGCAATGGTGGGGGGGGAAATGCGGCACACCAGGGGAGGAGGCGGGGCTGGGGATTTGGGGAAGGGGTTCACAAGGGGTGGAGCGGGGGCGAGGCCGGGGGCAGAGGGGCACAAAAAAAGGGGTGGGGGCGGCCAAAAATTTTTTTGCTTGGGGCGGCAAAAATCCTAGAGCCGGCCCTGCCCTCTCCAAGGGTTCCAGCTGTCTGGAGGTGCTGCCTTCCACACCTTCCTCATTCACACCTCATTCATTCAACAGGGCAATTGATTACAAAGTGGGGGGGGGAAGATCTTATTCTACTTCTAGCAAAAAGACATTTTTCTTTTACCTTAATTATACTACCTTAGGGGCCCGCTATAATAAATTACTGAGGTTCAATACTGCTGTTTCGGTGGGGTGGCGCTGGGGAAGGAGGATTTATTTCCGCGGGGCAGGTGGCGCTGGGGGGGGGGGTTGTTTCCGGGGGGGGGGGGGGGTGCGGTGGGGGGGTGTTGTGTTTTGGGGGGAGCTGGGTGGCGCTGGGGGGAGTTGGCAGCTCTCGGGGGGTTTCGGCCCTCAGCTGTTTTCTTTGGAGTAATATGGCCCTCGCCGCTTTACGAGTTGTGCAGGCCTGGTCTAGACCATCCCTGATAGACATTTATCTAACCTGCTCTTAAATATCTCCAGAGATGGAGATTCCACAACCTCCCTAGGCAATTTATTCCAGTGTTTAACCACCCTGACAGTTAGGAACTTTTTCCTAATGTCCAACATAGACCTCCCTTGCTGCAGTTTAAGCCCATTGCTTCTTGTTCTATCCTTAGAGGCTAAGGTGAACAAGTTTTCTCCCACCTCCTTATGACACCCTTTTAGATACCTGAAAACTGCTATCATGTTCCCTCTCAGTCTTCTCTTTTCCAAACTGAACAAACCCAATTCTTTCAGCCTTCCTTCATAGGTCATGTTCTCAAGACCTTTAATCATTCTCGTTGCTCTTCTCTGGACCCTCTCCAATTTCTCCACATCTTTCTTGAAAGGCGGTGCCCAGAACTGGACACAATACTCCAGCTGAGGACTAACCAGAGCAGAGTAGAGCAGAAGAATGACTTCTCGTTTCTTGCTCACAACACACCTGTTAATACATCCCAGAATCATGTTTTCTTTTTTTGCAACAGCATCACACTGTTGACTCATATTTAGCTTGTGGTCCACTATAACCCCTAGATCCCTTTCCTAGCCATACTCCTTCCTAGACAGTCTCTTCCCATTCTGTATGTGTGAAACTGATTTTTTCTTCCTAAGTGGAGCACTTTGCATTTGTCTTTGTTAAACTTCATCCTGTTTACCTCAGACCATTTCTCCAATTTGTCCAGATCATTTTGAATTATGACCCTGTCCTCCAAAGCAGTTGCAATCCCTCCCAGTTTGGTATCATCCGCAAACTTAATAAGTGTACTTTCTATGCCAATATCTAAGATGTTAATGAAGATATTGAACTGAGCCGGTCCCAAAACAGACCCCTGCGGAACCCCACTCATTACGCCTTTCCAGCAGGATTGGGAACCCTTAATAACAACTCTCTGAGTACGGTTATCCAGCCAGTTATGCACCCACCTTATAGTAGCCCCTTGTAGATGTCTCCCTTTCTACGGCTGGTCCATAGCTGGGCCTGCACAGCCTCTTCTACCCACAGGCCCAGGAGAGCTGATACCTCCTGTCTGCTCTGGGCTGGGGCGTAACTGGAGCTTGTGGCTGGCATGGTTGGCTGGGAGAGCCGTTAGGTGAGCTTGCCAACCTGGACAGGCAGGAAAAGACATTTCAAAAATTGGTGGGGTTTTAAGGTGAGGAGGGAGGGCCCTTCTGGACTCTGTGCTCCCTGGGCAGGGGAGCTCACAGTTCTGACCAGAGCAGTCAGTGTGGGACAGCTGCTGGAGGACAATTAGGGTCAACCCAGGCAGTGTGCTGTCTACACTTGTGCCTCATTGTCCTTAGCACGTCGACCATGGTGCCGTGCCATTCCGGGAGGTGGCGTGACTGCATCGCGGAAAGGGGCGCTTATGTCGGGGGAGACAAATTTAAGTGTGGCCACATGCACTACTAGGTCGATGCCAGGAGGCTCACATCGACCTCGCTTTGGAGTGTAGACTAAGGTCACACCGGAAGCTCATGGAGCAGTTGAACCCAGATCTCTCAGGTCCTAGACTACTGCCCCTCACCACTCAACCATCCTACTTCCCATGGGCCCACCAGTGGCCACTTCTGGGGCCTATTGACCTCAGGTGGAGCTGTGGGTGCTCAAACTGGGTCCTCACACATTGGGGCCACTCGGACTTGGGCTTAAAGCCCCCATTGTCTAAAGCAGCTTGAATTTTTGGAGGGCACACTGGTTGAGATGCTGATGAGTGTCTTTTCAAAGGAGCCAGACACCCAATGCCACTGAAATTCAGTGGGAGCTGAGCCATGAACTCCCTGAAACACCTTTGAAAATTTCAGCCTCGGCGATTTAGACAGGGCTACCCAGCAAATCAGTGCAGAGCTGAGACTGTAGTTCAGGTCTGCTGGTTCCTAGACTTGTGCTTTACCCACTAGATCTCTCTGCCTCCTTCTGGAAGCATATTGCAGCATGAAAAATAATGGGGGTGGGGGAGTTATCCAAACCTTCTTGATCCTCCAAAAGGGTTGAGTTTGAGTTTAATTTGAGTTTTGGAGTTTGGTTCGGGCCATTTCTTGTTTTAATTGAACTGAGTCACCCACTTCTGGGCTTGGAGAGACTTTAGAAGAAACTGAGCATTTCAAACCAGATGGGAATCCAACTGAAAGCTACTCCATTAATTTTTAACACAGGTTCTTCGGCGGTACAAACACAAGCTGTAGGGGTACAGGCTATCAAGGTCTACATGCTGCTTTGCAGTTGAAGGAACATTTGCTTTTGTACTAGCTGCAAAGAATTCCTCCGAAGTTGTATTCAGAGAAGAAAGTCTCTCTCTTATCCAGGCTCTTAAGAAGATTCTTCCCACACAGCATTTCTCTGACATTCTCTACTTCAGCTGAACCATCCTCTGCCCTTTGCTCCAACCCCTTCTCAGGCCCACACCCACTTTTAATAGGCTTCTGTATTTGAACACCAGGAAGTTGCTAAGCAACAGACCTATGCAGATGTCTTCTCCAGTTCGCTCCACCTAGCTGCCATCCAAATGAGAGAGAAACCCAGGGCTTAGATTGAAATGTGGAAAGAGACATCCTCCCCCTGCCCCACTATATTGCTTTGCTTAACTCAAAGCAAATAGGTTTTTTATGGTTCCTTCAATAGGTTGCTTCAAATTAATTGCCTCTCTGAATTTAGCATTATGGTCCAGCTGAGTATCTCTCTCTCTCTCTTTCTGCAGTGTTGTTGTAGCTGCATTGGTCCCATGATATTAAAAAGACAAGTCGGGTGAGGTAATATCTTTTATTAGACTAACTTCTGTTGCTGAGAGAGACAAACTTTCAAGCTTACAGAGATCTTCATTTTCCTCTCTCTCTCTCTCTTTCTTCGTAGGAACCTATGTCTCATAGAATGTCAATGGGACTTAGGCCCCTAAGTCACTTAGGTGCTTTTGAAAATTTACCCTTAGATCCTTATCTATCTATCCATCCCCATACACACCCATCTATCTGTCTACTTTAATGACCTCATCACTCTACTATCAGAGTGCCTCGGATTACCTGCCCATGCAGGAAATAAAATGAGTGTCTTGCTCCCATCTCATTCACTTGAAAGTGGCTTAGGCACGTGCAATCCCAAAGGAAGAGTGATCTTAACCTTGGTCCTAAATTTCAAACAAAACAAATCTTAACATTTCTTTATTTTCTCCAGACCCAGGATTTCCCAGGTGCAGTGCATCTAAAATATCACTGAAGGTTGAAAAGG
The DNA here is from genome assembly GCF_013100865.1 of Trachemys scripta elegans. NCBI lineage: Eukaryota > Metazoa > Chordata > Testudines > Emydidae > Trachemys > Trachemys scripta. Next base: position 14,107,093 of record NC_048317.1, on the reverse strand, counting down.
AGAGCAACATTAGTTCTGTCAGTCTTAGCTACACCTCTACCCCGATATAACACGACCCGATATAACACGAATTCGGATATAACGGATATAACTCCAGGTGGGCGGGGCTGCGCTCTCTGGCAGATCAAAGCAAATTCGATATAACGTGGTTTCACCTATAACGCGGTATGATTTTTTGGCTCCCGAGGACAGCGTTATATCGGGGTAGAGGTGTACTTATCTGGCCCCATCCGTACAGCATCTGAGCGCCTTGCAATGTTAATGTATTTATCCTCGCAGCACCCTGTGAGCTAGGGCAGTGCTAACATCCCCATTACAGAGATAGGGAAATGAAGCAGAGAGGCTAATTGACTTGTCCAAGGTCACAAAGGAAGTTTGTGGCAGAGCAGGGAACTGTATCTGGGTCTTCCAAGTCCTAGGCTAATGCCCTAACTGTTGAATCGTCCTTCCTCATTTGAACAAGTATGCAGAGAAGGTCCCAGCACTTCATTCTACAAGGTGTGGTGTGCAAAGAATTTATACTCTTACAGAAGTACTGGTGCGCACCTGTTATCCATTAATTAGAAACCTAACCTCTTAGTGTAATCTTCACCCTACATATCATCTAGCTCCCTCTCATGGACAGTTATGTTCTGCACTATCAGATGCCCCTGGGACTGGGAATTCAAGGACCAGAAATAGCAACAATAGAAGCAGTCCTCACATTCAGCCTAAGTGGAAGACAGAAGTACTGGGGTCTCACAAGAAAGCCTGTTCTCATGAAGTTCCTAACTTCATTTGGGGTTTGGATAGTCTCATGACAATGGGAAAACACCTGAGGTTTTGGGTGTTGATCTCACTCTAACTTCTGGCCAGTTTGAAGCGTGTCCATTGAGTTTTACTCAAACTGTGGAAATATACGATGCTTTTATTTTTTTCTTTTACCTTTGAAAGATCTCATGAGAAATGGATGGAGATAAGTATAAAATGGAGATGAATGTGAACTCTGAGTGAATCCATTCCAACTTCAGGAGTTGCCAGGACCAAAATCTAGAACAGTATCCAGATGTTGCAAAACTGCAAACTAATGAGCTTGTATCAGAGCCCAGCATCACAACAGTCTTGAACTTTGGGATAATGAAAATCTGGATCCATCTGGATCTGAATTTTGTCACTTAATCCCAGCTCCAGTATAAACCAGAGGCACTGATGTGTAGAATTAGAAGTCTTTCCAATAACTACTACGTCTCCCTCTATCTACTTTCTTTCCATCCATAGTACATATCTATCTATCTATTGTGTATGTATATATAATTTTTCCTTCCATTCACCATATGTCTATATTTATGTATGCATATGTATGTATGTATGTATTGTGACAAAGTTCCTCCTCTACCTTGGTGGGTCCTGCGCTTAGTGGCGGATTTGCTCGCCTCGGAGATCTTCCCCTCTGGTGGAACCCACAGTCCGGGTCAACTCCTCCTGTGTCTGATCAGGAGTTGGGAGGTTTGGGAGGAACCCGGGCCCGCCCTCTACTCCGGGTTCCAGCCCAGGGCCCTGTGGACTGCAGCTGTCTATAGTGCCTCCTGTAACAGCTGCATGACAGCTACAACTCCCTGGGCTACTTCCCCATGGCCTCCTCCAAACACCTTCCTTATTCTCACCACAGGACCTTCCTCCTGGTGTCTGATAACACTTGTGCTCCTCAGTCCTCCAACAGCACACCCTCTCACTCTCAGCTCCTTGCACCTCTTGCTCCCAGCTCCTCGCACGCGCACCACAAACTGAAGTGAGCTCCTTTTTAAACCCAGGTGCCCTGATTAGCCTGCCTTCATTGATTCTAGCAGCTTGATTGGCTGCAGGTATTCTAATCAGCCTGTCTGCCTTAATTGTTTTCAGAAAGTTCCTGATTGTTCTGGAACCTTCCCTGTTACCTTACCCAGGGAAAAGGGACCTACTTAACCTGGGGCTAATATATCTGCCTTCTATCACTCTCCTGTAGCCATCTGGCCTGACCCTGTCACAGTATATATCATCACCATCAACATCAGTCTTGCAGTGTACGTACTTATCACCATGGTATCTGCACACCTACCTGGTTATACGGGAGCAGTAACATAAGTAGCAACTCAGCTGTGACACAAAGGACCAGATCAATGACGTAAAAGTGAGAGGGCTCATTCCTCCAGAGACTGATTTTTCTTCCTCTCTAAAAGGACATTGTTTTCTAAGCAGTGTTTCCCCAAAATTGCCTTTGATACGGTCACTTGCATTTCCAGACCTGCTCACTGCACTCGCCCAAGCACAGGCTTATATTTTTTTCTGCTAAGTTGGAAAATAAAATGTATTTGGGTTAAAAAAAAAACGAAACAAAACAAAATGGCCAAAATACTTGATTTTTGTTCCATATTTCCATGACCTTTTCCTCTTCTCGATAGTGCCACCTTGGGAAACAGCGTGTTGTCGTGAAATGGGCACCGGGCCAGAACTCAGGAGAACTGGGTTTAATTCCTGACTCCACTGTATGACCTTGGATAAGTCACGTCCCACCCCTGAACCTCTGTTTCCCCTCCCACCATCTTTTCTGTCTTGTCTATCTAGACTGTAAGCTTTTCAGGGCCGGGTCTATAAGGTTCGTCTGCACTGCAGCTGGGAGGTGTAATTCCCCACACAGGTGGATGTGCACACAACACGGTTGATCAAGTTCACATGCTACAAATAACAGAGCAGCTGCATCAGCAGAGGCTAGCCATCCAAATACAATCCTGTCTGAGGTCCTACATACATATCTGGGCAGCTAGCCTGAGCCGCCACGGCCACGCTTCTATTTCTAGCATGCCACTCACTCAGAGCTAGTGCATGGACGGAAGAATCCCATGCACTGCTACAGGCTGGAGACTGATTGGCTAAGCAGCAGTTCTGCAGAAAAGGACCTGGGGATTACAGTGGACGAGAAGCTGGATATGAGTCAGCAGTGTGCCCTTGTTGCCAAGAAGGCTAACGGCATATTGGGCTGCATTAGTAGGAGCGTTGCCAGCAGATCGAGGGAGGTGATTATTCCCCTCTATTCAGCACTGGTGAGTCCACATCTGGAGTACTGCATCCAGTTTTGCGCCCCCACCCCCCAATTACAGAAAGGATGTGGACAAATTGGAGAGAGTCCAGCGGAGGGCAACAAAAATGATCATGGGACTGGGGCACATGACTTACGAGGTGAGGCTGAGGGAACTGGGATTGTTTAGTCTGCAGAAGAGAAGAGTGAGGGGGGATTTGACAGCAGCCTTCAACTACCTGAAGGGGGGTTCCAAAGAGGATGGTGCTCGGCTGGTCTCTGTGGTGGTAGATGACAGAACAAGGAGTAATGGTCTCAAGTTGCAGTGGGGGAAGTCTAGGTTGGATATTAGGAAACACTATTTCACTAGGATGGTGATGAAGCACTGGAATGCGTTACCTAGGGAGGTGGTGGAATCTCCTTCCGTAGAGGTTTTTAAGGCCCAGCTTGACAAAGCCCTGGGTGGGATGATTTAGTTGGGGTTGGTCCTGCTTTGAGCAGGGGGTTGGACTAGATACCTCCTGAGGTCTCTTCCAACCCTGAGATTCTATGATTCTATGATCTACCTGAGTGGGAACAACACCTCCCAAGCTGCAGTGGAGACACACCCTATATCTCGCTGCACACATGTATGTACAGTGCCTGGCACAAGGGGGCCCTGATCATGGCTGGGGCCTTCCGACATGAACGTGACCATAAAAATAACAGGTAACAGAGATCTGGCCCCAGGAGATGGCCATTCACACACAGCTTATAATGAAGAATGCAGGACACGAGCGGAGATGTGCGTGTGTTTGAGCAGGCGCTCAGTGAGTGAGAGGGAACGCTTGACAGCAAATAGCCCAATGTGTTTATATTTATATCCCGACATAGCAAAGCTTCCATACACCCACCACAGTCTGTGCATCTCAACAGAACCGTATGACGGGCTTGTCTCATTATTCAGAGGGAATATTTATATTGGAGTCTCACACACCCGCTGCTTTGGAGCTGAATTTCCATAAGTCGTCTCAGTCAAAACAAAACAATTAAGAGAAACTGAAAATGGGCATCTTTTTTTTCTTCTTTGCATTCTCGGCTCACCAGAGAGAGGGGGAGAGAGTGTGCTGTACAAAGCCCTGGGCTCCATCAGACCTGAAACCTCTTTGCAGCTTCTCAGTGCAAACAGAGCAGCGTTCACAGCTATACACAAGGTCTAATTGCCTTATCTGTAGACGGTGTTAAGGGTTAATTTAGGGAAAACAATATGCACATGGGAAGAGATTTAGAGGGCAACTTGGCATCAGCCTATGTGAGAGCATCTTGCTGCTCACTCCTGCAAGGCAAGCCGTATGAGCAAAGGCTGAAGGAACTGGGTATGTTTAGTTTGGAAAAAGAGGAGGTTAAGGGGGACACAATAGTCGTCTTCAAACGTGTGGAAGGCTGCCATGAAAAAGATGGAGACAAGTTGTTCTCTCTTGCCACAGAGGGCAGGACAAGAGGCAACGGGTTCAAACCACAGCACAGCAGATTTAGATTAAATCTTAGGAAAAACTCCCAAATTGTAAGAACAGTAGGACAGCGGAACAAACTGCATGGAAGCTCCTTCACTGGAGGTTTTCAAAAGGGGGCTGGTTTAGTCGAATGGTTTAGCCACAATAAATCTGAATCTTGGGAGGAAGTTAGACTAGATGACCTCTGGGGTCCTTTCTAACGCAATGGCTCTATGATTTTATCTGGTACAGGAGTGCTGTAGATCTGTGTATACATGAGCTCCAAACAGCAGGTCCAGGGCACTGGGAATGGTACTGGAAGACAGGAGACATGAGTTGCATACATGGCATTTAGGACACACCCTATCCCTTCCATAAGACGACCTCTTCTACTCCCCCCACCATGCCCTTTCCCAGGAGCTGCATGGGTCGTGATGGTGCCGTGCCATTACACCAATCCTATGCTAGGGGAATTCCTGAGTAGGGAGATATGGCTGTTTTCCAGCATAAAGTGTCCAGAAGGCATAGTCAGGAGCTCTATCTAATCTTGGCAAATTATAAGGCACCTCGGCTACTATGTTCCAAATGCCATTTTAGCAAAGTCTTGTGTTGGGAAATATTCAGCAGAGAAAGGCTAAGCTTTGCGTGGTGTGGGATACCTTGGTATTCTGCTGTGTTACTGCATAACACTGTCCGGCAGAAGGCAGAGACGGAAAGCGAACATGCCTATGGGCAGACCTGTTAGTGTTGTGTACTGAGACATCAGAAGAACCCCAAAGCCTGACTGGGAGCTTGTGGAACTGACATGTGTTATATGTATTGCAGCAGAACCCAGCAGCCCCAGTCACAGACCAGCCTTGTGCTAGGCACTGTACAGACACAATGAAAGGATGGTCTTCCCCAGAGAGCATCTAAAGATGCTCAAGGTTTACTCAACTCAGGTAGATGAGATAGGGTATCGTCTGGCTTCTCCTGTGCCCTACGCATGTTTTTCAGGCATGAGATCTGTCTTTACATAGAATCATAGAATCATAGAATATCAGAGTTGGAAGGGACCTCAAGAGGTCATCTAGTCCAACCCCCTGCTCAAAGCAGGACCAATTCCCAGCTAAATCTTACCTTTACTTTGTTACCCCAAATATACAACCGGGTTAAAAAAATCAACTCTTGTTAGACCTGTTCTTATGAAGCCCCATGCTAAGCAGATGCTTGATGTGTTGGGGGACTTAGCCTCAAATTCCATGTGAGCCCCTCTTCTGGATGGATTGCAGCTGCCGCTGGTGGAGGTGTAACCACAAACACTGAGTGTGGTGCTCTGTCCCCCTCAATGGCAACTGGGCCATGTAGAGACATTAATGACCCTGCTATGCCCTGGGCCAAGAGATGGAGCGTTGTTAGCTCAAGCAGTAGAAGCCGAGGTCCTGGATTCAGCACCCACTTCAACCCACCAAGGGGCAGTTACAGAGACACTGACTAAATGCATGGCTTACAGCAAGTTACCTCCACATTTTCAGAAGGAACTAGTGGGGTTTTTTAGGTGCTTAACTGGAGAGGACTTTGAGGGGCCTGGTTGTCAGAAGGTTGACCCTCGGCACTTTCAACAGCGTAGGTTTCTTTAACTCAGATCTGATGCCCAAAATTAGAGGCACTCCAAATACCCAGATGCTCTTAAAAAGACAGGGCTTAACCTTTATTGTGCTGCCATTTCCACACTTATAACCTGGGGAAAATGGCCCTCACCATCGACCCTGCCCCGTGTCCCCTTTGCACATGCTCAGCACTTGTATGGCTTGCCATACCACTGAAGCATTTTGCATTTGAATTCTATGAGCGTGTGTAGTTTCACTACCCTGTAACTGCCACTGCCACTGTTACATTCCTTTCTCTTCTCTATCTGACCTCTTTCTCTTAATTGGCTCTGTTAGGAAATAACTCATTCTTCCAACAATTCTGTTTATCATTAGTGCCAACAAAAACAACTAAAAAAAAAAAGCACAATGAACCTGAGTAGAAACACCCCATTTCCTTTGATTTACTTCAGTGCTTGTGAATAAGCCGCCAACAACCCCCCCAGTAACTAGCTCCTCTGTTGATAAAAGCAATTCAGCTCTCAGACCTAAACCCCTGGATCCCAGCAGCCTGAAACACTGAATAACTTTTTATTAGCATCAGAGCCTGCTTGCAAAATCCTTGATGTGCACAGCTCAGATTCAAGCCACGATCTTTGAAGCCCCGTCATTCTAACGGTGTGACTGCAGCCCTGTGAAAAACAGAATTTAATTTCCTCTGTTGTTTGCACTCCGGGAGTATTGTGACATCCCAGTTACCCTGGTCATTTGCTTCATATCAAAAGAGAGTCTGCTTTATTTTACTATGTGCTCCCGGATAATTGCGTGGGAGCCGGATCCTCAGCTGGTGTAACGCTGGCATAGCCCCATTGGCTGTAATGTAGCTCCATTGATTTGCACCAGCTCAAGATCTGACAATAGGTATGTATTAGATGCAGGATGAATAAGTTTATAGGGAGGGGGAGAAAACAAAGCTGGCTGGACAGCGAGATGATTAGGCAATTGGAGATTTTGTGTTAAGACTGCTGCCTACATCCACCCCGGTTTATTCTTTCTGTGATCTGCCCACAAAGCAGAACACCATGGCCTGCACTTAAATGAAGTTTCAATTGATAGTAGCCCGAAGGCAAACAGGCGGGATGGGGAATAAAGCCCTCTGCAGTTTGAGCAAAGTGAAAAATGCCAGTGGTGGTGAAAATAACAAACGGCTCAGCGTCCCGTGTCAGTAGCACATTTGCAAACCGTGGTGACTGGTGGTACTATAGTCATCAGACGCGTGCATAGCTACCAGGGAAAGCAGTGGGCCGAAGAATGGTAAGGGCTCAGGGACAGTCATTTTCCAGACTCACTGGAACATTGTTTCCTGACAAGCATTTGGCTTGGCTGGGAAAAGCAACTCCTGGAGGATGCAATCCTGCGAGGCACCACCAGGTGGTCCCAGATCTCCATGTAAAATCTGCTCACACCACCACCCTCTCACGCCTGCTTTTAAACTGACTTTCCGCTTTCATTGATAAATATCTTTGACCAGCTACCATAACGGGGGGAGGCTGCAAAGGGAACAGTGGAATTTTGACAAGTAAAAGGATGGGAAAGAAATAATAACAATAAGACCCGCACGGCTCCTCCGGGGCCTCCGTTTTGAAGTTTAAAAAAGGCTGTCGCTGTCGAGGAGCAGTTTGAAGGGAAAAGCTTGATAACGCCTTCCAGAGCCGCAGCCACATAAATCACTGGCACGCGTGTATCCACCGTCCTGCTCTCTTCATCTCCCCCAGGCACTCCAGGAGTGTTCACACTGCAAAGGGAGGACAGAGCGGCAGTGCTCATCCTTCCATTCACGGCCTACGTGGCTCAGGCTCTGGTTGTCTGGTGAAACAGGAACGGCTGTGGAGAGCATTCTCACAGGCTGCTTTTGCAAACGGGAGCTGATGTGCCAGAGGCTGAGCCATGGAAGGACAGTCTTCTAGCCCGAGACGTGGTCTCAAGTCTCTGCTCTGCCACCGATGTCCCGTGTGACCTTGGGCAAGTCCCTTAGCCTTTCTGTGCCTCGGTTCCCCATCTGTACAATTGGGATAACAGCCCTGCCCTGCCTCACAAAGGGGTGTTGGCTGGCAGATACTCAGCCAGTGAGTCCTCAAACAATGGGGCTTCGATAGTCAGCTCCCCTCCCCGCCCCCACGGGGGCAGGGACATGTGGTAGACCATGGATACTATCACAGCGCAGAGGCTGTAGTAGCAGTGGGCTTCTGTGCAGCGGCCTGGGTTGGGAAGGAGGATTTTGGTCCTGCACTGTCCCCTCAGGCAAAGCCTGTTTATGTGGGCTTTTCAGGAGGGCTGAGAGTGGGGCCATTAATCCTTGTTTAGAGGGCCACCCCAAAGGCAATGAAAATAGACAAGCTAATGCCGCATGAGGCCCAGGGAATAGAGAGAACAGGTTTTGGTTTGATACAGTGGCTTCTGTTCGGGGTATACCCAGAGGCTCTCAGATTTGAAAGAAAGACTGATGGCCACCAGCCAGTCCATCTATCATCCTATACCTGGGCACAAACCTGTCAGAGGCCTGGTCCCCTCTGCCCCGCAACTCAGAGCTAGAAATGAGTTTGTACCAACTCCCAGATTCTAACACTGCTCCCTCCCTTGGTGTTCAAGATCCCAGTTCTGGTCAGATGCCCTGTTTTCGAGTGACTACGTCTACAATGGGCCAAATCAAGTCTCGTCATTGCTGCTAGTTTAAATAAGCGTAGTGGGAAATCACACTGGCGCTGCTAAGTGACGGATGCTTTACAAATGTTTTGTATTATCGTAATTTAGTGGGAGTTACACAGGCTTGGAAGGGTGAATAGATCCTAACCTTGTGTTAGCTTGCAGTACTCTTAAAGCTGGGCATGGCACTTGGCTGTCCCTGTGTGTCAGTGGTGTTGATGCTTCACCAGTCTGTCATGAGTCAGAACAGGACCCATACCCCCAAGGTGGTGCTTGGGGGAGCTGTGCTGAAGGGAGCAATGTGGAGGGTTTAGAAGGTTGTACTCTCCCCTCTGAGGAAGTAGAGGCTTTCAATATTCCAGCTGGGTGGTCGGGAGCACCCTGCTTCTAGAATGCCATCTTAGCATGAGAGGTGAAACCAATATCTTGACTTCTTGTGGTCATTAAAATCCCAGCATGCCACCTTTCCCTCCAAGAGTGGAGGTTTACTCTTGGTATATTGGCCACATTTCAAGTTGGGTAGCACATAATGCCTATTGAACATCCCCCCCCTAAAATGTTAATAAGGCACAGATTAATTTCCAGCAATGTAGTGTTGCTCTAGACACAGCCACCATGTTCCACCCAAGAGGTGGCTGCATTTCCACGTACGTCTCATACGTCCTTCATTTCACGGGAACTCACTCATTTTACTCCCAAAGTTGCCTGCATTCCACACAAATGTGGCATGCCCTCACTTTTATTGCATAACATGATTTAGCTCAGACATTTTTTCACAGGACAGAGATCGTAGGGAGAGTCATTTAAACTCAGGAAGGGAAACTCCCTGCATTGCAAGTTTCCTGTGTGGTAGATGTGAGCTGCTCTGTAGTTATTTCTGAACATAGAATCATAGAATCTCAGAGTTGGAAGGGACCTCAAGAGGTCATCTAGTCCAACCCCCTGCTCAAAGCAGGACCAATTCCCAGCTAAATCATCCCAGCCAGGGTTTTGTCAAGCCGGGCCTTAAAAACCTCCAAGGAAGGAGACTCCACCACCTCCCTAGGTAACGCATTCCAGTGCTTCACCACCCTCCTAGTGAAATAGTTTTTCCTGATATCCAACCTGGACCTCCCCCACTGCAATTTGAGACCATTGCTCCTTGTTCTGTCGTCTGCCACCACTGAGAACAGCCGAGCTCCATCCTCTTTGGAACCCCCCTTCAGGTAGTTGAAGGCTGCTATCAAATCCCCCCTCATTCTTCTCTTCTGGAGACTAAACAATCCCAGTTCCCTCAGCCTCTCCTCATAAGTCATGTGCTCCAGACCCCTAATCATTTTTGTTGCCCTCCGCTGGACTCTTTCCAATTTTTCCACATCCTTCTTGTAGTGTGGGGCCCAAAACTGGACACAGTATTCCAAATGAGGCCTCACCAATGTCGAATAAAGGGGAACGATCACGTCCCTCGATCTGCTGGCAATGCCCCTACTTATACAGCCCAAAATGCCGTTAGCCTTCTTGGCAACAAGAGCACACTGTTGACTCATATCCAGCCTCTCGTCCACTGTGACCCCTAGGTCCTTTTCTGCAGAACTGCTACCTAGCCATTCGGTCCCTAGTCTGTAGCAGTGCATGGGATTCTTCCGTCCTAAGTGCAGGACTCTGCACTTGTCCTTGTTGAACCTCATCAGGTTTTTTTCGGCCCAATCTTCTAATTTGTCTAGGTCCCTCTGTATCCGATCCCTACCCTCTAGTGTATCTACCACGCCTCCTAGTTTAGTGTCATCTGCAAACTTGCTGAGAGTGCAGTCCACACCATCCTCCAGATCATTAATAAAGATATTAAACAAAACCGGCCCCAGGACCGACCCTTGGGGCACTCCGCTTGAAACCAGCTGCCAACTAGACATGGAGCCATTGATCACTACCCGTTGAGCCCGATGATCTAGCCCGCTTTCTATCCACCTTACAGTCCATTCATCCAGCCCATACTTCTTTAACTTGGCGGCAAGAATACTGTGGGAGACCGTATCAAAAGCTTTGCTAAAGTCAAGGAATAACACATTCACTGCTTTCCCCTCATCCACGAGCCAGTTATCTCATCATAGAAGGCAATTAAGTTAGTCAGGCACGACTTCCCCTTCGTGAATCCATGCTGACTGTTCCTGATCACTTTCCTCTCCTCTAAATGTTTCATAATTGATTCCTTGAGGACCTGCTCCATGATTTTTCCAGGGACTGAGGTGAGGCTGACTGGCCTGTAGTTCCCCGGATCCTCCTTCTTCCCTTTTTTAAAGATGGGCACTACATTAGCCTTTTTCCAGTCATCTGGGACCTCCCCCGATCGCCATGAGTTTTCAAAAATAATGGCTAATGGCTCTGCAATCTCACCCGCCAACTCCTTTAGCACCCTCGGATGCAGCGCATCCGGCCCCATGGACTTGTGCAAGTCCAGTTTTTCTAAATAGTCCCGAACCACTTCTTTCTCCACAGAGGGTTGGTCACCTTCTCCCCATGCTGTACTGCCCAGTGCAGCAGTCTGGGAGCTGACCTTGTTCGTGAAGACAGAGGCAAAAAAATCATTGAGTACATTAGCTTTTTCCACATCCTCGGTCACTAGGTTGCCTCCCTCATTCAGTAAGGGGCCCACACTTTCCTTGATTTTCTTCTTGTTGCTAACATACCTGAAGAAACCCTTCTTGTTACTCTTAACATCTCTTGCTAACTGCAACTCCAAGTGTGATTTGGCCTTCCTGATTTCACTCCTGCATGCCTGAGCAATATTTTTATACTCCTCCCTGGTCATTTGTCCAATCTTCCACTTCTTGTAAGCTTCTTTTTTGCGTTTAAGATCAGCAAGGATTTCGCTGTTTAGCCAAGCTGGTCGCCTGCCATATTTACTATTCTTTCTACACATCGGGATGGTTTGTTCCTGCAACCTCAATAAGGATTCTTTAAAATACAGCCAGCTCTCCTGGACCCCTTTGCCCTTCATGTTATTCTCCCAGGGGATCCTGCCCATCTGTTCCCTGAGGGAGTCAAAGTCTGCTTTTCTGAAGTCCAGGGTCCGTATTCTGCTGCTCTCCTTTCTTCCTTGTGTCAGGATCCTGAACTCGACCATCTCATGGTCACTGCCTCCCAGATTCCCTTCCACTTTTGCTTCCCCTACTAGTTCTTCTCTGTTTGTGAGTAGCAGGTCAAGAAAAGCTTTGCCCCTAGTTGGTTCCTCCAGCACTTGCACCAGGAAATTGTCCCCTACACTATCCAAAAATTTCCTGGATTGCCTGTGCACCGCTGTATTGCTCTCCCAGCAGATATCAGGGTGATTAAAGTCTCCCATGAGAACCAGGGCCTGCGATCTAGCAACTTCTGCTAGTTGCCAGAAGAAAGCCTCGTCCACCTCATCCCCCTGGTCTGGTGGTCCAACACTGTATGTTGACCCGGTTATTGGGATGTTTACTCCATGAACTGGCTGGTTTAGTTTAATTGTGGGAGAGAGTTGTAAGAACAAACAAGCAGGAAAAGAAGAAGAATGGCTCAAGATAAGCCACTCCTCAGCAAACGCTTGGGAGTCACTAAGAGACATTGCCTGGACCAGAAAAGAGATCAAAAAGTAACCCCGGCAGGGTAACTAGGAAGATACTCCGAAGAAGCAGGTTAGTTGTTCAGGGAGCTGTCTGGGCGAGGGCTGATCTGACACACAGAACCCACGAAAGCAGCAGGTTTGTGCCATCGGCAGATGGGGGGGTCACATATCGAGGACGCCATTTTGCTCTACCCCATGCCAGCCTGCCTGCCATCTGGGGTCTCGGGAAGCAGTAAGTCTGAAAATGGGATCGTTTGGGAACAGGTGAGTATCTAAAGAAGCCAGGCCTGCTGGAGTGATCATCCCAGGCCAGTAGAGTTTTGGATAAGCTAGACATACATGTTGACTGTTTTAAAATCTTTTTTTCTCTTCATGCTCTCTTATGATGGTTAAACTAAACAATACTTTGGGGTTTTAAAAGGCTTTTTGGTCACTAGACTCCACTAGTCACAGACTCCCGAAGGGAAGGACTGTGGGTACCAAACCCAGTTGAACTTGCTGGGTTGATACAGTACTCTAGACTTGGTATAAGAGGGGCAGAGTTGCAGAATTGCACCCCGGGGAAGTAAAGGCACAAAACCTAGCGGGGGTGGGGGGTGCACACATTGAAGGCACGTCTCCTCGTGCCTGGGTATGATGTAACAGCACTTTCATCATCTTGCTCCCCGAGCCTATAGGGTGAACAAAGAGTCCAATAAACTAAGCCCAAATAAACACAACTCTGCACCCCTACCTGGGCTCACTTCTCCACCGACTCTTCACCCCCTCTCGGGCTCTGCAGGGGTCGCCCTGATCCTGTGTGGAGCGACGCCTCACGGGGCTTTCTCCTTGGAGGCCCATCTCCAAAGTCAATAGTCCTTCTCCCCCTGGGTGTCAGGATGTTCCTGGTGGCCGATAGGGGAACCCAGGGCCTCCCTCTCCTGTGGGTTCCTGGCCAGGGACATGTAGCGAGCAGCTAAGTCTGCTCCCTCAGACTCCTCGCACCCTCTCTGGACTTCTTCCTACCTTGGCCTTCCTTCAGGCCCTTTCCCACAGTACTGTATACCTGCCTCTCTCTAGGCCCTTCCCTCACTCCCTAGCAACCAGAGAGGGATTGTAGAGCTCTTCCACTGTCTCCCGGCAGTCCCCTTCTACTCTGGGTTTCCTCTCTTTATAGAAACCACCCGGCTCTTCCCCTAGCTAGGACTCATCTTTAACTGGGCCTGACCCACCCTCCAGTCATGTTAATTGGCTTCTCAGGCCATGTTAAGCCTTTCACCACCTGGGTAAGGTAAACACTCAAGCACAGGATGTGCTGAGAGAGACCAGAGAGGGGACAGACGTGTGGCTAACCCAGCAGCCGTGACATCTCGCATGACTCACTTTTGCGTGTTCCTCATTGTGGTTTGTGTCTCCCTTTGGGGACCACATCCGAGCGTTGGCAGGTTGGGAGTCCTGCAGCTCTGTGGGGGATGAAGTGTCTTCCAAAGTACTTTTGGATCCTTGTTTATAATGTCACCTGAAAGTGAGAACAGGTGTTCTCATCAAGATATTTACGTGATAGATGCGCTAAAGATTCACATGTCCCTTCATGCTTCAACCACCATTCTAGGGGACATGCATCCATGCTGATGATGGGTCCTGCTCGATAACAATCCAAAGCAATGTAGACCAACTCATGTTCATTTTCATCATCTGAGTCATTTGCCACCAGCAGATGGTTGATTTTCCTTTTTGGTGGTTCAGGTTCTGTAGTTTCTGCATCAGAGTGTTGCTCTTTTAAGACTTCTGAAAGCATGCTCCACACCTCATCCCTCAGATTTTGAAAAGCACTTCAGATTCTTAAACCTTGGGTCGAGTGCTGTAGCTATCTTTAGAAATCTGGATAATGGTACCTTCTTTGCGTTTTGTCACATCTGCAGTGAAAGTGTTCTTAAAATGAACAACATGTGCTGGGTCATCATCCAAGACTGCTATAACATGAAATATATGGCAGAATGTGGGTAAAACAGAGCAGGAGACATACAATTCTCCTCCAAGGAGTTCAGTCACAAATTTAATTAACACATTATTTTTTTAACGAGCATCATCAGCATGAAAGCATGTCCTCTGGAATGGTGGCTGAAGCTTGAAGGGGCATACGGATGTTTAGCATATCTGGCATATAAATACTTTGCAATGCCAGCTACAAAAACACCATTGAAATGCCTGTTCTCACTTTCTGGTGACATTGTAAATAAGAAGAGGGCAGCATTATCTCCTGCAAATGTAAACAAACTTGTTTGTCTGAGCAATTGGCTGAACAAGAAGTAGGACTGAGTGGACTTGTAGGCTCTGAAGTTTCACATTGTTTTGTTTTTGAGTACAGTAATGTAATAAAAAAAATCTACATGTGTAAGTTGCACTTTCACAATAAAGAGATTGCACTACAGTACTTGAATGAGGTGAATTGAAAAATACTATTTCTTTTGTTTATCATTTTTACAGTGCAAATATTTGTAATCAAAAATATATACTCTGATTTCAATTACAACACAGAATGCAATATATATGAAAATGTAGAAAAACATCCAAAACATTTAATACATTTCAATTGGCAATCTATTGTTTAACAGTGTGATTAAAACTGTGATTAATCCCAATTAATTTTTTAAATCGCGATTAATTTTTTTGAGTTAATCGCATGAGTTAACTGTGATTAATCGACAGGCCTATTTACCACAGAACATGTTGATTTCAGCAAAAAAACATTTTCTGATGGGAAAATTGTACAGTCAAAAAAAATTTCAGTCAGCTCAAATTAAAATGTGTTTCAAAGTTGTGGAGAAGAGTGGAAACATCTATCATGAGGGCATTAGATGCACAGGCATGCACACACACACACTTCTGCCAACATATTCATATGTATGTTGTGTACACACACACACACACGCGCGCGCGGCAACATATGCATGTGAATGTAGTGTTTGCAAATGCCTGTCTGCTTTTACCAAATTTATACACACAAATTGCTCTAGACAACATGGTTCCTTCAGTAGATTTCTCCCTCTCAGGTATCCTTCGGTAACTTGACCTCACTAATGATAATGTTTAGTGTGATAACCCAATCTTTTTAGAATGGATTCCCCCAGGAGGCAAGTCATACTATGAAGGTGATTGGCAGCTTCAACAGTGCCCCTTTGTTGAGCTGCCACTTCTCCATTTGTTTCTCTGTCTAAAGGAAGTTAAAATAAAAACGGTCAGGATTCTTTTTTTTGTTTGTTTTTTTTGGTTTAAACCTAGCTTTGCTGCCCCCTGCTGCTGCAGTCACTAAAAACCGGTACAGACTATCCCCAAGATTAATAGATTCCCAGACCAGAAGGGACCATTGTGAGCATCTCATCCAACCTCCTGCCTAACACAAGCCAGAGAACTTCCCCAAAAATAATTCTTAGACCAGAGCTTTTAGAGAAATATCTAAACCTGAATTAAAAATTGCCAGTGATGGAGAATCCACCACAGCCCTTGGTAAATGGTTCCAAGTCGCACTGGTTGATAACTGATCCCATCCTGCTTATTGTTGAAACAAAGTGGTCTTACAGAGAAAGTTGGATGTTTTTATTGTAACCTCGATATTAAAAGTGTCCGTAAATTTGAAGAAGAGAAGAAGGAAGAGGGAAGCCTGAATTTCCAGAGAGGCAAACGAACAACTTGAGGACAAAATAAACTCGTGTCTCTTCATATGCCTTACTCCCTGAGCTGTCTGCTTGTCATGCTTGCCTGGGAAGAGTAAAGCTAAAGCAGAAGGGAACAGAAGAAAGTGTCCTTGTCAAGAGTGGCATGAAACTCTTTCCTTGGGGTCTTCACATTGGAGCAAATTGGACTCTCTTTCACTAATGTGATTCTGGAGTGACCTCATTGAACTCAATGAGTAAATCCCAAGTAACCTTTACTGGAATGAATAGGGTTTACTTCAGATTTACATCTTTGCAAATGAGAGCAGAATTTAGCCCAAGGTCCATTTAGTTTTGATTGTTCTACTTATTTAATTTCTTCTTCAATTTCTAGGGGCCATTGAATTCCCTGAGAGTTTTACCCTTGGCTGCAATGGAAACAGGATTGGGGCCCTAGTAGATCTGACTGATCTGTGTTTGCTTTTGTTCTTGTTTTCTGCACGTTTTAAATGACACAGGACACTGTGAACATGTTGTACGTTCAAATAAAGCACAATAAAAATAATTGAACACATTTTTCTCAGCTGGAGTGCGTTATTAATTCTTTCAGGCATGCAAACATTGGTGATTTTCCTTTTAAAACAGGAATCATTTGGAACCCTCCATAGCTGATCCAAGATGTGTATCTTGGCCTCGTGACCAGTGCGAGCATAATCAGTAGGCATGACTCCGAGTGGGGTAGAGAGAGGCGTCAGAGTGGTGAAGTGTGCTGGGAGTTGCAGAACCATAAATTTATGTGGAAATATCTAACTGAGTTTACTCCATATAGATCTGTGAAATGGATGTTGCCATTTAAAGGTTCTGTCTTGAACCCGGCATCTTCTTGTACATTTGGCTAAACAGAGAGCAGAGGCCGGAGAACCTCCCTAAAATGATTCCTGTTTCACAGAATAATATTCTGCATTTCGCAAAATGTCTCCCCTGCATTGAGCCCACTAACTTGTGTTTCACTAAAGCATTTTCCAGTCGCGGTCTGAAGACATCAAGAGATGGAGAATCCCTTGGTAGTTAGTTCCAATGGTTAATCACGCTCACTATTAATTGTGCTTTGAATTTCAAATCGACATGAGGTCTCAGCTTTTTACACCTGCCCTGTCTGGTTTCTTTCTCCTCCATCTCATCGTAGTTTGCCACCATCTGACCCTGCTTCAGAAGCTTCCTGGGCATCACAGACTGCAGAAGCGATATTGTCCTGTTCATTGCTGCTCTTTGAATCCATAGCAAAGATGCCAAAATGAATAGGCAGGGTTTGGGGTTTTTTGTTGCCCCCCACCCCCAGCTGGTTCAAGAAGCTAGAATTTGATAAATGATTCCCTCATCCCTAGTGATTATAGATTTGCTGGGTTTCCATGATCAGCTGTTGTTACAGTCACACACACAGATTAAAAAAGTCCTCTTGAAGCAGAAGAGATCTTGCAGCATAGAATGAGGAAACGGGCCCATGTTTAGAGCTAGATGATGGCTCTTCGAAGCCCAGGGCACACTGAAGGGATGAGGAGATGTGGTGCCAACTAGAGGCATTAGGCCTGTATTCAGCACAGAAAGCCATCAGGGACTCAGGACAATCATTCTGAGAGGCAGCTCTTACCATATGTTTTGGAAAGATGCAACGGGTTCCTCATTATCAGTGGCCTCCAGGGTTGGAAGTGTGTACGGCAGGGCAGAGCGCTAACGTGCCGACACAGTGTTTGTCTTTGTCTCCCTCTAGTGGCTGGATTACATAGACGTTTATGAATCTGTTATCATTTCTTGTTAAGTGTAGCTGGTAGCTCACGCTGTTAAGCTTCATGTTTTCAAATGTGGAGGTTCTAGGTTCAATCCTAGGAAGGGGTCACCTAGGGAGGTGGTGGAATCTCCTTCCTTAGAGGTTTTTAAGGTCAGGCTTGACAAAGCCCTGGCTGGGATGATTTAGTTGGGGATTGGTCCTGCTTTGAGCAGGGGGTTGGACTAGATGATCTCCTGAGGTCCCTTCCAACCCTGATATTCTATGATTCTATGAATCCCAAAGGTGATCTAGTGAGGGGCAGATACTACACAGCGTTGCCACCAGCACTAGCCAACCTCTGTCTTGCATTTAGAGACCACAGCCCTGCAGCATGGTGAAAGAGTTCCTTGGGTACTCCTCACCTGAACAGAGCAGCCACAGTTTGGCCCTTGTGTAACATTAATCATAAAGACGTCCAAGTAAAGTGGGGATCGGCGCTTGTCCTGTGTCACTCTGCGCTACACTCCCAGCGAGCTGCAAAGCCGGGTGAATTCACAGCAGGATTGTGGCTGGGCTGGGAGACAAAACCAACGGGAGCAATATCAGTGGAGTGTCGTTATTTCTGATTCATACAACGGGCTCATTAAAACTGGCTTTTTGACAGAGAAACAAGGTTTTTGTCAGAACGAATTTTTTCACAAAAAGCACCTGCTTTCTAGGGACAACGTGGTATTTCAGCTGAAATCTTTCAGGGTCTGGCTAAAAATGTTCAATTTTATTGATTTTTTTCTGAAAATTTACATGGGAAATTTTAATAAAAAGAAAACTTTTTTTCATTTTTGTCATACATTTCCATGGGGGGAAGGGAGGCAAGTGCAGCAGCTTTGCTCACAGAGCAGGCAAAGTGTGCTACAGAATTTGCAGCCAAGGTTCCCGTGTTGAAGTCCTTTTAATCAAACTAGATGACAAGATGCCACTGGACACAGCAAGTCACTTCCCCTCACTGTTTCCCCTCCACATGTTGTCTGTCTAGTGTATCTAGACTGCAAGCTCCTTAGGGCAGAGGCCTGCTTCTAACTATGTGTATGCACGGTGCCTCATGCAATGGAGTCCTGTCTTGGTCAGGGCCTCTAGGTGTTCCTGTAATACAGATAATGAAGGAGCAGGTGGACACCTGACTCAGATGCCATGGCAGAGAAGTCCTCACAAATACCCAATGATGTGTAGGGCAGGCTGGGGGGTCTCAAGGCGCAGAGGCCCAAGTAGAAGGTGACACAAAGGGAAGAGTGGGAGAAAGATACAGTACGTTGTGTTATTTGTAGTGTGATGCTGTTGCAAAAAAAAGCAAACATGATTCTGGGATGTGTTAACAGGTGTGTTGTGAGCAAGACACGAGAAGTCATTCTTCCGCTCTACTCTGCTCTGGTTAGGCCTCAGCTGGAGTATTGTGTCCAGTTCTGGGCGCCTCATTTCAAGAAAGATGTGGAGAAATTGGAAAGGGTCCAAAGAAGAGCAACAAGAATGATTAAAGGTCTTGAGAACATGACCTATGAAGGAAGGCTGAAAGAATTGGGTTTGTTTAGTTTGGAAAAGAGAAGACTGAGAGGGGACATGATAGCAGTTTTCAGGTATCTAAAAGGGTGTCATAAGGAGGAGGGAGAAAACTTGTTCACCTTAGCCTCTAAGGATAGAACCAGAAGCAATGGGCTTAAACTGCAGCAAGGGAGGTCTAGGTTGGACATTAGGAAAAAGTTCCTAACTGTCAGGGTGGTTAAACACTGGAATAAATTGCCTAGGGAGGTTGTGGAATCTCCATCTCTGGGATATGTAAGAGTAGGTTAGATAAATGTCTATCAGGGATGGTCTAGTCCGTATTTGGTCCTGCCATGAGGGCAGGGGACTGGACTCGATGACCTCTCGAGGTCCCTTCCAGTCCTAGAATCTATGAATCTATGAATTTGTGCAGAGTGGAAGAAGAGAACAATGTTCTTTTTTGCTATCTAGGAGTGTATATGGGCACCACCATTATAGGATCCAAGCACAAATAATTAACTGATTGATCCTCATAACCCTCTTTGGATTATCTCGACTTTAAGGAGAGGTGAAGTGACTTGCCCAAGGTCACACAAGAGGCTGGTGGCAGAGGTAGGAATAGACTTCAATTGATTTTTCTGTATCACAGGATTACCCTTGTATTATCTGGGCACATCATAAAGAGAAAGTGGGGTGCAGTGGGCAGGCCCCTGCACTGAGAATCAAGAGACCTGTTCTTGTGCCTAGCTCTGCCCCTGATTTCATGGGTGAGACTGCGTGCCTCGGTTTACCCATCTCTAAAATACAGATAAATATACTGACTTGCTTTAATAAGCCTTTCTATTAACATCAGATGTTTGATGGATTACTACAGCATTATAACATAAATGCTTCTCTGGGGCCTTAGATCAAGAATGTCCTAGGTTGCTTTGCAGTCTGGACCCAATTACAAGCAACATTTCATTTAGCAGCTAGAACAGATTCAAATGTTCAAACAGCTACGGGAAGCGGAATCCGTTAATTGTGCAACATAAATACTGAAATCTCCGGGTACAAAAACTTCCAGTTTTCTTGTAGGGCAGACCAATAAATAAAAAGAATGTGTCCACAAAATGGGACTGGGAGTATAAAAAGAAAGCAAATTATAAAGGGATTCCAGAGCAATATTATGAAGACCCTTGTAGCGTAGGTAAGCAAAAGGTTTTGAAAAATCAATAGGAAACTTTGCTGGCAGCCAGTAAAGATTTCAGTTCCAGAATAGGAGGATGAAAAGAGGCTGAGAAAACTATTGCAAGAATTTGAAAGGAACGTGACGGTGATGATAACTACTGTGACTGACTGGTCCTTATTACTAGGATCTGGCTGGAGGATTTAGCCCTGGGGGCTGCACTCTGCACCCAATTCAGAGATAGTGTCTGATACACTTTCCAGCTCCCAAGGGCTAAGGCCAGGATTTCCAAAGAAGCCCAAGGGAATTAGGCACTCCTCAGTCATTGGACTGCAATGGAATTTACGCACCCAATTCCTTTAGGCTCCTTTGAAAAATCCAAAGCTAAGTTCCACCCTCCAGTACATGTGTGCAACGCCATTTAACTCAGAGGGGAGGGCACAGTGTAACTGAGGGCAGACGTGGACCATAAATGTAGAATTACATCAGCTTAGAGTTCCTTATGACTGCCCTCTGGGCTCCTTCATGGAGTCATGAGCATGGGTGTGCGGATGGAGTGATTTATGGAGTCCTCCGATACCTACCCCTTCTGCAGTGAGAGGGAGACCTTGCACGCATCTGCACAGATCTCTGGGCAGAGCTCCTCTGGGCGACATCCACTGAATTCCTTTGAGGAGCAGTGGGTGCTCTCTGGCATTCTCTGCTTGATGTTCCCTTTTGGATCCCTTGTTTTAGCCTTATCACCCTCACTCCCATCCCTGCTTTTCATTTGTTGTCACCTGGAACCACCTGTCAACTGGATTCAGTGGTGTCTCCTCCTCAGTCGAGGGGGTGGGCCTTTAGTTTTGAGTGATCCTAGGTCTGCCTGTCCCAGTACTCACAATAGATAGACCTGTTTCTGGATGTGCAGCTTCCCCCCGATAGCTCCAATGTGCCCCCAATCCCCACTCCCCGCTGTTACATTTTCCAGGCCATTGGCAAGCCGCAAAGCAGGTGCAACTCCTCCTAACTCCAACCATCAGTTGAACCAGCTCATGCATGCGGTGAATTTGCTGTTGCTCTCTTTCTCTCTGTTGCATATTTAACCCCCAATCCCAGTGTATTTTTTTTTCTATTTTGGTTAAAATTTGTGTAAATGTTTACGTGCATATGTGATTATAAATAATTGTCTGTCCTGGCTAAGAAAGGGCAAAAATACTAGGCCAAGTATTCCTTGAGTGAGGGGTCACCATGAAGGTATGAGATTTGACCTAAGGTTTGGTAATGGACTGTGGACACAGTAAAGGAAATGTGCAATATAGAGGATCCCTACCAACGGAGTTTTCTGAGGGTTTGTTTGTGCTGAGTTCCCGCATCTGGAGATCTGTGCCTTATGGAGGAGTCTATAAGAGAAGCTTAGACCGACCTGAGAAGAAAGCTAGTTTCTGTCCGTGAAGACATGACAGAGGGGATTGTACAAACTGCCCAGAACCCAACTTGCCTTGCTAGCCTGTGCCCAAGTCCATGCAGCTGTCTTGGGTATGTCTACCTGAGCTGTTGCTTCTTAACATATGCACAATGTGCTGCAGGTGGCATGCAACCAGGATTCATCTCTGAATTTGGTCTGCTGGTTGGATCGTTAGCTTCCCCAGCTTGGGCCAGGTACTGAGCGCGATGTGATCGCCGAGCCATGCCCCCCTCTCTCTGTGCTGCAATAGCACCTCAGACTGCAGCGAAACCAGAACCTCAGACCCGGTTTGAATAAACTGATTGGAATAAACTCTGAGTCTCTCGTTTTGGGTTTTCTGCTTTTACAGACAAATTCAGAGTTTACTTTTAGGTCTTTAATTATTCTCTCATTCAAAACGTGCTTACTTAAAATGTGATTTAAGATAAGCAAATTAAAGCCATTTTAATTCTGAATGAGAGCTTCCACACAAGGTTTTAATGCAGGTCAAGTAATCTACTTTACATTCACACCTTTAGTTAATCTGGACTAATTTCCCTCAGTGTTCCACTATAGACAAGCCCTTACTCAGAAGCTCGTCAAACTGAACCCTCAAACATTTTGAGTTGCAACCACTGTTGATTACGCCACTGTGAACAAAAAAAAAATCCTTAAAAAAAAGGGGGGGAGGGCTGTTCTACATACAGGCTTCGTACTGGTATAAGATAATTTCGGGAGGCTGCATAGCCTAGTGGATAGGGCACTAGGTTGGGATTCAGGAGCTGTGGGTTCAGTTGTTGACTTTAACACTAGCCTCCTGGCTGATCTTAGCCAAATGAATGCCTGCGGTGTGCCTCAGTTTCCCCATCTTTAAAATGGGGATAATGTTACTGCTCTCCTTTTAAAGTGATTTTGAAATATAAAGATGAAAGGCGTCAGATAAGCGCTAGGCACAGAGGTGTCATTTTTTTTATTGCGCTAGTTACACCAGCACACCTACCTCAGATGTCAGTGTAAAACCATTCTATCAATGCCGCTTATTCCCCTTCCCATGTGGGAATAGCTCTGTTGGCATAGAGCATCTTTAGACTGATACAGCTGCCTCCACATTCTACACCACTGGGACTGTCCTGCTAGACTTAAAATCGTACCGCTTGCTAGAAGAGACAAAGGCCTAATACAGTTCTGGTTTGAAATCCTGGCTCCGCTGAAGTCAACAGGAGTCTTACCATTGACTTCAGTAGAACCAGGTTTTCACCCCTGCTGCCTTGAAATTCCTTTCTGCTCTGCAGAAACAGAAGGGCTTTTGTTTTGGTTTTTAAACAGGAACTCTGTGGGATTCACCCTGCAAGCCAGGAGACCCCCTACTAGACAGGCGAAATGTTAAGACTCTAGGCTTGTATAAGGAAGATTCATCTTTCATAGCTTAAAGTCTGAGCAAAGATCTTTGGGACTATTGAAGCCAAGGGCTGTGAAGTTCTTTTTAAATGTCGTGTTGTGGATGTAGGTCACACACTCAGGCTTTGGGCTTCAGGAAACAAGCAACCCTGATGTGCGTAAGCAGCACTTGCTAGGGCGCTCCTGCAGTTGCCTCAATCTGTTTCATCAACGCCTTGGTTCCTGGACTCTGAGCTGGTGTGTTGTTGGCTTTTTTGGTTGGTTGTTTTTATTGATGTTTGAATTCTGAGCAACTGCACGGGCAGGAGAAGAGTCAACCTCTGCCCCCAAACCGCTGGCGCTAACGAAATCTGACCTGAAACAAGAGCACCAGGTATACACTGAACAGTGCTCACTGCATGACTTCATCTTTCTTAAAACTCTCCAGAAGCAAAAGCTCATAACGCAGAAAGTGAGTTTACACACGCACACACGTGCACGCACACACTGTGTGCACACACACAAAGGTGCACACCCACAGAGCATATAGCATTTCCATATCTCCATGCACACACCGTGCATACATATATAAACACAGAGAATAAACGCACACAACATGAATGAATACACACACAGCATACACCCAACGTACACAGAACAGACCTGTGACAAATATGGCAATGTCCTGAAATATCTTTGGGGTGCCCTTGGTGGAGCATGGAAGGAGAATACTGGTGCAATTGCCTTGAGCTCTGACAGCATCAACAACATGCATATACATGCATAGAGTACACACATGTTATGCATATACATACATGAGCATGGAGAGGACACACATACATACAACACACTATGCACACACAGCATGCATGCATATACACAGAGAGAGTACAGGCAGTATGCATCCACAAAGCAGGTAACACATACTCTCACAGAGGATACAAACATACAGTATGCACACATATAAACACAGAGAGCATATACAGGCACACACTGTGTGCACATACACAAATACACACAGAGCACAAGCAAACATATATATATATATATATATATATCACACACACGTGGGCATATATACTCACAGAAGACAAACACACACATGGGGGATGCACAGATATATGCGCATACACACTTTGAGTGTGTACACAAACACAAAACGAACACAGTCCAAGCTGTTTCGACTTTCCAACCTTAAGAAAGGGTCCATATCCCGTTTGAGTTTCAGGTGAATGTGTGGGATTTTGATGATCTAGTGCACACAGATGTTCCTTAGCAGGACACAGTTTGGATAATGAGATATGTATCGGTAATACGTTATTCAGCCACTACATGTGTCTGTGTGCTGTACAGAGGTCCTGGTGAACAAAGGATACAAAGCTAGAACTAGAGATGTTTGGATGCCTGCTCACGTCTATAGTTGTTTTATTTATAAACGCCTCCTGTTTATGGAAGACTATGATTTCTATATATCGTGAGTCGGTACATCCCTAAGGCTATTATAGGATAAAACATTTTTATGAGCTAGTGATGGACACAACTGGGAGGGTTGGGAAAAGTTGCTTTCAATTTGGATAGGCATAAAAAAGTTGGGATCCTTTAGAGTAACCACATAAAGGGCTTGAGTCTGCAAATTCTGGGCTGAAGGATAGAATCATAGAACTGGAGGGACCTCGAGAGGTCATCTAGCCCAGTCCCCTGCACTCAAGGCAGGACTAAGTATTATCTAGACCATCCCTGACAGGTGTTTGTCCAACCTGCTCTTAAAAATCCCCCATGATGGATTCCTCACCACCTCCCTAGGCAATTTATTCCAGTGCTTAACCACTCTGATAGTTAGGAAGTTTTTCCTAATGTCCAACCTAAATCGCCCTTCCTGCAATTTAAGCCCATTGCTTCTTGTCCTATCATCAGAGGTTAAAAAGAACAATTTTTCTTCTTCCTCCTTGTAACAACCTTTTATGTAGTTGAAAACTGTTATCATGTCCCCTCTCAGTCTTCTCTTCTCCAGACTAAACAAACCCATTTTTTTCAATATCCCCTCACAGGTCATGTTTTCTAGACCTTAAATCATTTTTGTTGCTCTTCTCTGGACTTCCTCCAATTTATCCACATCCTTCCTGGAATGTGGCACCCAGAACTGGACACAATACTCCAGTTGAGGCCTAATCAGCGCGGAGTAGAGCGGAAGAATGACTTCTCGTGTCTTGCTTACAACACTCCTGCTAATACAGCCCAGAATAATGTTTGCTTTTTTTGCAACAGCGTTACACCGTTGACTCATATTTAGCTTGTGATCCACTATGCCCCCCCAGATCCCTTTCCACGGTACTCCTTCCTAGGCAGTCATTTCCCATTGTGTATGTGTGCAACTGATTGTTCCTTCCTAAGTGGAGTACTTTCCATTTGTCCTTCTTGAATTTCATCCTATTTACTTCAGACCATTTCTCCAGTTTGTCCAGATCTTTTTGAATTATAATCGTATCCTCCAAAGCACTTGCAAGCCCTCCCAGCTTGGTATCATCCGCAAACTTTATAAGTCTACTCTCTATGCCATTATCTAAATCACTGATGAAGATATTGAACAGAACCAGACCCAGAACCGATTCCTGTGGGACCCCACTCGTCATGCCTAAGGATAGGCTACCTGGTTAGCATTCCAGCACTGTCTGCCTCGATATGCCCACCAGAGCAGCCTCTAATTCACGGCTATGTCTGCACATGCAGTCAAATGGGAAGCGGGGAAGCAAATATGAGAAGCACGTGGGGTGAGGAGGAAAAGTAACAGCACTTCCTCAGACACCAGAATAACGTTTGTTTCATGTTTGAGGCAAAGGCTCAGGAAGGCAGAAGGGGGAAAGAAGGGTTATGCACACCTTGTTCACGCATCCCTGGGGGACAGTGGGCCAGATTTCTCCTGGCCTTGTAACTTGTGTCATCATTTACTCCTGTGCAATGGGAGTGCCACTGATTCCACAAGGTGGAAAATCCAGTCCTCACACGCTAGCGAGAGGGACCATGGAAGTACAGAAAAACCTGCCACAGTGGAGTGGAACTCAGCAGATCTGGCTTCAATTCCTGGTTCTGTCACAGCTTCTCTGTGTGCCCTGGCATGTTAGTTAATCTAGCTATGCATCTGTCTCCCCCCTCGCATTTGTAAACTGAGGATAATGCTCACTTTCTGTCTTGTCTGTCTATTTAGGTTGTAAGCACTGTGGGGCAGGAGCTGTCTTTTACAATGTGCACACACAGCACCTAGCCCGATGAGCTCCTAATCTTGGTTAGGGTCTCCAGGCAGTATTGTAACAAGTATAAGCCAGCACAGGTTAGATATACCTCAGCTACAACCTTCAGTTCCAGAACAGGATTTTCCCCAATGTCTTGGTATAGAGACCTCGAGTTTTGTTTCTGCCTGTCTATATATATTGGTGCCATTATTGGCACTTATATTCCAACAGTGCCTAGGGGCCCATTACACTAGGCATTGGACACAACATAGTAAGAGACAGTCCCTACCCCAAAGACAGACGATGAGTTAGGGAGGGGAAACCGAGGCACAGAGAGCAAGTGACTTGCTTATGCTCACACAGCAGGTGAAAGTCAGCGGTAGGACAAGAATCCAGCAGTCTTTGATCTCAAGCCTGTGCCCTAGTCACTCAACCACACTGCCAATGGAGATGCAAGCGGTCAGGGCAGCCCATACAGAATTTTGTTTTGTTCCATCGCTCCTTAAGATGTTCTACATTATCTCTGGTTAAACACTTCCATGCCTCTGGGTGCGTAGTTTAAGTGGTGCCCTTCCTCCTCCTAGAGAGTCTACCTGGCAACGTGACCTACTACTTGGCATTAATGGGACCAGCCCCGAGGATGGATGCCCGGCAGACACAAGGTTACATTGGAAAGCCAGAGCCCCCACAACCAGCCTTTGCAGGAGAACACAGGGAAAATGGGATCCCGGCCCTTTTTGATTAAGCAAGTAGCTCACGTCTCAGGGAATTGCTCCTTCCCTTATTCTGGGGGCCATGCAGTCTATTTGCAATTAAATTGAGTCTAGTTACCCTCCACAGTCAAGAGAAGCTGTTCTGAAAATTAGTAATATGAGTCTCTCTACCCTTTGACAAATTATTTTCTAATGAAAAACATCTGCTTGGGCTAAGAAGGTTCCCTCATCTTTACTTCCGCCTCATGCAAATGGTGTTTATTTTGCATATTGCAAAATGTGCTCTGGTCGCGTAGCCAAAAGAGGCAGGATGGTCTTGATAAAATGCAGCAATGCTGTGAGCGGAATATAATTTCCCGCCCCCCCCCCCTTTAATTATCCTCTCTCTTTATAACAGGTGTAATGAGCACAACACCTGATGGCTAATGATAATCCAGATGGTTTGGAATTGTAATTCCATATGCCGCACAATTTAACACAGAACGAGGAAGGCGTTAACCCTTTGTGGGTCTCGGCACAGAGGGGCTGAAAAGAAAGTGAGGCAGAGATTTTATTAGGGATGGGAGAGTCAGTCGGAATGAAGGAAAAACTAAAAGGTGGAGGTTTCTTGATCTTCAGAAAGGTCAGCTCATATAATCGCCTGGGGGCTATCCCTTCCATGCCCTTAACCAGAGGCACTACCCTCATACCAATAAATATAACAACGCAGGCTGTTCTTTGAGTGAATCCATGCCCAGGTTTTACCCTGAGCCAAATACAAGCAAGGGCAGGACTTTGGCAGCTCCCTCATTGCTGCCAGGCAGGGTTCCCATGCAGTACCAGGACCCATATAAGGCCTAAATCCCGTCTTGGTGTGTATTCAGCTCAGTGTAAAACCTGGGACTGGATCACCTGGGGGAGCAGCCACTTTTCTGGTTGTTTTGAAGTCCTGGTCCGGCGAATGGAAGGGCGTAAGTGGGACTAAACAGACGCATGGGGTGTCCACTGACCAGGAGTGACATTTAATTGCAGTGCAGTCAGTGAGGCTCCTCGGTGCGTACCTCGCTGTCGAGAGGTCCCCAGCTGGTATAAGTCATGGCAGCTCCATTGACTTAATTGGAGTTCTGCTGAGGATTGAGCCCGGACTTTGCCGTGGGAACTGAGGAATCTCACCGGAGCCATTCAGCCCGTCACAGCATCAGGCCCATAAAATGGCCATTATTGGCTTTAGAAATACAGCCGGAGGTTTAACTCACACAACCCATTTTTCTTTATAAAGCAACAGTCTAGGTGCCGTAGTAAATGCGGTGCCCTTTCTAGCTTCGGAACCCAGCTTGTGAGGTCAAGAATGGCTTCTCAAGGCCACCTGTTTTAAACAAAGTTTTAGACCGAGGTGACTCATTGCCCTTGTGAAAACAGATCCACCCGCAGTGTTGTGCAGAAGGGCCTGAATCATTTGACTTGTCAAGGAGGGCTTCTGGTGCATTTCAGATGGAGATTGCTTTTCCTGAAAAAAGAGACATGGGGATGGGGAGGGGGAAAATTCTCTTTATTAAAGTCTACTCAACTTGGGGTTGATGCTGGGCTCCAGTTCATAATGGTGACTTGATCAGCAGGAAAGAGCCGATGATGTCAAAACGTTACGTCGGCAGCCCTGGAAATAACATGCAGCTCACATACTAAGTCAAGAAAAATGTCAGCCTTGTTTGCTTCTTTATTTTATTTCTTCTGCAGCACGGATGGAGTCCCATTAGAAGACAGCGTGGTGAGCTGCATACTTACAGCCAAATGTCTGCCTCCCGGGATCAGTGTGTGTAACCACATAAACGCAAAAGTGGGCCATTTGCAATGGGACTTTGCATTGCTTGATTCTGCATGAATAGGGAATCATTTCACTGGATATATATATATAGAGAGAGAGAGAGACACACACACATGTGCGCACATTCAGGATGAAATTCACCCCTGTAAGGTAGGCCAGTCCTATGCACCATTTAAGTCCCAATCAAAATAAGGACTCAGTAGGATTTAATTGGCTCAATGAAAGGGAGAATGATACCCTTGCAGAGAAGTTTATTCTGCAAGGAGGATGTGAGCCCGCTGGCTGGGTGAGATCTCAAAGCTTTGTTCAGTCTCCAAAGGTCCGGTTTGACCATGTCCATCTTCCCAATTCACTTGCTCTTCATGAACATTCATACTGCTTTTTGTTCGCAGAAACATTTTTGCTACCAACCACTGGATCCACATGACAGTGGCCCTGATTCTGATCTCATTCATGCCACTGCAAATCAGGGATGACTCCTATTATATCTTTGAAAAACTTTACTGGAAGTTTATGTATTATTGTGGGCCGAGCTTGTACGTGACCTCTCTAGCGGGGAGATGTATCAGAGGGGTAGCCGTGTTATGCTCCAATACATCTGTTAGTCTTAAAGGTGCCACAGGACTCTCTGTTGCTTTCTAGTGAGGAGATGTGACCAATATAAGAACTATATATCCGAAGAAGTGAGGTTTTTACTCACGAAAGCTTATGCCCAAATAAATCTGTTAGTCTTTAAGGTGCCACCAGACTCCTTGTTGTTTGTGTTAATATAAGAACTAGGCATTCAAAAGATTATATTGAAAATGGGCCCAACACGAATGGACTTTAGTGATAGTAAGTGTTATGTGGATTTCTTGGGGATTCCTTAGGGAGAGGTTAATGCAGTATTATCCAACTCCAGATATGCAAAAAACCCAGCCTTTGGAAGCAAGGCCCTGAGAAGAAGCCATTGTCTGCTGATTACCTGTCACAGAAGGCCAGGATCAAAAGCCTGTATAACGAAATACCTGATCCACGCAGCTGTCGTTCAAGTTCTGGATCTAAGGCCTCCTCTACCCTACAGGGTTAGGGTGACATCAGCTGCCTGGCCTCAACCTAGGTGTGGAAGTGTTGTCACTTAGATTTGGTTCCCACTGACATTAGTGCCTCTGCATGTCAATTTAGTAACACCATCTCCCCAAGCCGCATAGAGTAACAGTCAGTGTAATTGGGTTGAAGCAGTGGCAGTGTAGACACTGCATTGGTTACGTTGACTGTTACAGGCTTTCAGAAACGGTTCCATGATGCCCCACACTGACAGTACAATCAATACAAGCACTCCTGGTGAGGACGCGCACCGCCGACACCAGGAGCCAAGTGTGCACACACGCAACCGCTTCAATAACTGGTGGCTGTATGCTGACATAAATTAGGTCAACATAATTTGGTAGTGTAAACATGGCCTAAGATTAAGAGAGATGAATTTATAACCATGGGGAACACCCATTTGTGGGGTTTGAAGGACGTAAACCTCAGAGAGCCATAGACTGGGGTTGAGGGTGGCCCATGGTTTTTGATTTTAACAAATAGGGAGGAACTCATTGAGAATTTGAAAGTAGAAGGCAGCTTGGGTGAAAGTGATCATGAAATCATACAGTTTGCAATTCTAAGGAAGGGTAGAAGGGAGAACAGCAAAATAGAGACAATGGATTTCAGGAAGGCGGATTTTGGGAAGCTCAGAGAGCTGATAGGTAAGGTCCCATGGGAATCAAGACTGAGGGGGAAAAACAACTGAGGAGAGTTGGCAGTTTTTCAAAGGGACACTATTAAGGGCCCAAAAGCAAGCTATTCCGCTGGGTAGGAAAGATAGAAAATGTGGCAAAAGACCACCTTGGCTTAACCACGAGATCTTGCATGATCTAAAAAATAAAAAGGAGTCATATAAAAAATGGAAACTAGACAGATTACAAAGGATGAATATAGGCAAACAACACAGGAATGCAGGGACAAGATTAGAAAGGCAAAGGCACAAAATGAGCTCAAACTAGCTATGGGAATAAAGGGAAACAAGAAGATTTTTTATCAATACATTAGAAGCAAGAGGAAGACCAAAGACAGGGTAGACCCACTCCTCAGAGAAGAGGGAGAAACAGTAACAGGAAACTTGGAAATGGCAGAGATGCTTAATGGCTACTTTGTTTCGGTCTTCACCGAGAAGTCTGAAGGAAGGCTTAACATAGTGAATGCTAATGGGAAGGGGGTAGGTTTAGCAGATGAAATAAAAAAAGAACAAGTTAAAAATCACTTAGAAAAGTTAGTTGCCTGCAAGTCACCAGGGCCTGATGAAATGCATCCTAGAATACTCAAGGAGCTAATAGAGGAGGTATCTGAGCCTCTAGCTATTATCTTTGGAAAATCATGGGAGACAGGAGAGATTCCAGAAGACTGGAAAAGGGCAAATGTAGTGCCCATCTATAAAAAAAGAAATAAAAACAACCCAGGAAACTACAGACCAGTTAATTTAACTTCTGTGCTAGGGAAGATTATGGAGCAAGTAATTAAGGAAATCATCTGCAAACACTTGAAAGGTGGTAAGGTGATAGGGAATAGCCAGCATGGATTTGTAAAGAACAAATCGTGTCAAACCAATCTGATAGCTTTCTTCGATAGGATAACGAGTCTTGTGGATAAGGGAGAAGCTGTGGATGTGGTATACCTAGACTTTAGTAAGGCATTTGATACAGTCTCGCATGATATTCTTATCGATAAACTAGGCAAATACAATTTAGATGAAGCTACTATAAGGTGGGTGCATAACTGGTTGGATAACCGTACTCAGAGAGTTGTTATTAATGGTTCCCAAGCCTGCCGGAAAGGTATAACAAGTGGGGTTCCTCAGGGGTCTGTTTTGGGACCGGCTCTGTTCAATATCTTCATTAACGACTTAGATATTGGCATAGAAAGTACGCTTATTAAGTTTGCGGATAATACCAAACTGGGAGGGATTGCAACTGCTTTGGAGGACAGGGTCATAATTCAAAATGATCTGGACAAATTGGAGAAATGGTCTGAGGCAAACAGGATGAAGTTTAATAAAGACAAATGCAAAGTGCTCCACTTAAGAAGGAAAAATCAGTTTCACACATACAGAATGGGAAGAGACTGTCTAGGAAGGAGTACGGCAGAAAGGGATCTAGGGGTTATAGTGGACCACAAGCTAAATATGAGTCAACAGTGTGATGCTGTTGCAAAAAAAGCAAACATGATTCTGGGATGTATTAACAGGTGTGTTGTGAGCAAGACACGAGAAGTCATTCTTCCGCTCTACTCTGCGCTGGTTAGGCCTCAACTGGAGCATTGTGTCCAGTTCTGGGCACCGCATTTCAAGAAAGATGTGGAGAAATTGGAGAGGGTCCAGAGAAGAGCAACAAGAATGATTAAAGGTCTTGAGAACATGACCTATGAAAGAATTGGGTTTGTTTAGTTTGGAAAAGAGAAGACTGAGAGGGGGACATGATAGCAGTTTTCAGGTATCTAAAAGGGTGTCATAAGGAGGAGGGAGAAAACTTGTTCACCTTAGTTCTAAGGATAGAACAAGAAGCAATGGGCTTAAAGTGCAGCAAGGGAGGTCTAGGTTGGACATTAGGAAAAAGTTCCTAACTGTCAGGGTGGTTAAACACTGGAATAAATTGCCTAGGGAGGTTGTGGAATCTCCATCTCTGGAGATATTTAAGAGTAGGTTAGATAAATGTCTATCAGGGATGGTCTAGACAGTATTTGGTCCTGCCATGAGGGCAGGGGATTGGACTTAATGACCTCTTGAGGTCCCTTCCAGTCCTAGAATCTATGAATCTATAGTAAGCTTTCTAGATTCTTGTATTGTTTTAATATGTTTTCTCTGTGATGCTTTCACCTTCAGAATCAAGGTGCTTGCTTAGAAAGAGCTGGGTGGTAACTCACAGCTGTGGGCAATCCACTGGTCAGAGCCCTTGGAGAGAAAGCAAAGAGCAAACACCGGCCTGCTTAGGCAGTCTGGCCTGCTGGGGCTATTACAGTGTAATCCAGGGAGCTGTATAGCCTTAAAGTCCCTCATCAGAAGGCAGTGAGACATAGGTCTGTGCCCAAGAGAGGTGATGGCTGGGAGCCAGAAACCTTTAAGTGGGTGCTCTCAAGGGACCACAGCAGGGGAACACAGGTGCAGTTATGCTGAAACTGTGACAGCTCCTTTAAAGCCCCCAGAGGTATAGCAGTGTCACACCAGGGAAAGTCAGGAGAATCAGACCGTGTTGTTATTTTTCAGTATTTGCCCAGTGCTAGTTATAAAACGGTGACACAAAAAGTTAGCCGTTCAGGGGCTGCCAGGGTTTAGCCAAACGTGTCTGTTTGAAATGCACCCTGTTTTCAGTGAACGGCCCACATTCCACGCTCAGCCGTACTCGCGTATATTTGGAGTGAAGCCACTAACTTCAATGGAGTTATTTGAGATTTACGTTGGTGCAACTGAAAGTAGAATCTGGCCCACTGGGCTGTTTTATTAGGAGGCATCAATTATACTCCATGTTAGTAGAGAAAATAGTCAAGAACAATAAGAATCTTGTGGCTGGTGTAATGGTTAGAACTGTGCCTGGGAGTTATGACATTTATACCCTGCTAAGGCCTGTTTATGGTCCTTGGAATAAGTGAGAATCAGATTGATGGTGTGACGCTGTAGAAAGATGACCATGTTTACCCTAACGTACCCCCCCGACGTTTCACCACTGTTGAACACCTGAGCTAGATCTTATACAAAGTCTGCCTTGTAAGGTATCATAGAAAAAGTTATAATCTGCCAAGTATCAGTATCCTATCATTGTCTAGGCAGTTATGATTTTTTGCTCTTCGTTTTGTATCTCAAACACATTGTGTTCCTGGACAACACCCACAAGCAGCGCCGGCTCCAGGCACCAGCCCAGCAAGCAGGTGCTTGGGGCAGCCAAGGGGAAGGGGCGGCACATCGGGCTCTTCGGCGGCGGGTCCCTCTTGGAGGGAAGCACCTGCCGCCAAATTCCCACGGAAGAAGAAAGTGGCGTGGTGGAGCTGCCGCTGGAGTGCCGCCAATCGCGATTGCGATCGCGGCTTTTTTTTTTTCCCCCCGCCGCTTGGGGCAGCAAAAACCCTGGAGCCGGTCCTGCCCACAAGACCAGCCAGCCACGGTTGATGGGCCATTAAGGAGAATCAACTCTCCCAGTGGGACCCTCCTGAAAACGCCTCAGAGAGCATGTAAACCATGGATGCCTCATGACTCAGCAAAGGTACGGAGAACATGTGATCCCTGACTCCATGTTTGAGACACTAGCCTCCCATGCACATGGACTGGGGGGCGGGGTATAAATTGGAGACTGTGACATCATCCTCTTGCGTCTTTCCTGCTCCACATCTCATGATTTTTAACAAAGGAAATCTTTAAACAATGGACAAAGGATCTCCCCCCACCCCCTTGTGACTTCTGATTTTAATAACCATTTATCACAGAAGTCTGGTTGGTGCATGAAGGGGTAGTGGGCCTGAAGAGGACTGTCTATGGCTCCATAATAACTAGCATAGTAGTTCGAAAGCAGACATTTGTTACTGGCATGCGACAGAATACACCACCAGCCGGGGGTACCTGCCCTGTATTCGGGCAGCCTGACCTGAGATTGGTGCTCTTAGCCGTGTCCCACACTAGCCAGCATGACATATAGATTCTAGTCTGAAGCTCTGCAACTAGCTCATTGTGGGACCCTGGGTGAGTTCCTTATCCTCTCTGTGCAAATGGGGCTAACAATGCTTCCACATCTCCCACGCAATGAGCTCTTCCCATGAAAGATGTGCTGTAAGTCCCAAACGCTGATGAAGGAAATGTGGCTGGAAAATCTTGATTTTGCTTTTGTCTCCCTCTAATGGCTGATGGATGTATGAAGTTAACGAGGCTGCTACATGTGCCAGCTAGGGGATTTTTTCCTTTAGCTTCTGTAGTAGAGGTTCGTGCTTTTAGTGAAAAAGACTGTGGATTTAAACCCCACTGTTGGCTCCAGGGATGTCAGTTACACTGGCTCGTGTGAGACTTGAGAAATCAGGGTGCTGTCCACCGGTTAGGGCTGCATCTCCAAACAGAGTCACCGTTGAGCGTTACAAACATTGGCCAGAGCTCCCAGCAGGTGGAAGTCATTGTCATTCCAATAAAAAGAAGAACAGGAGTACTTGTGGCACCTTAGAGACTAACAAATTTATTAGAGCATAAGCTTTCGTGAACTACAGACCACTTCTTTGGATGCATATAGAATGGAACATATATTGAGGAGATATATATACACACATACAGAGAGCATGAACAGGTGGGAGTTGTCTTACCAACTCTGAGAGGCCAATTAATTAAGAGGAAAAAAAAAAAACTTTTGAAGTGATAATCAAGATAGCCCAGTACAGACAGTTTGATAAGAAGTGTGAGCATACTTACAAGGGGAGATAGATTCAATGTTTGTAATGGCTCAGCCATTCCCAGTCCTTATTCAAACCGGAGTTGATTGTGTCTAGTTTGCATATCAATTCCAGCTCAGCAGTCTCTCGTTGGAGTCTGTTTTTGAAGTTTTTCTGTTGTAATATAGCCACCCGCAGGTCTGTCACTGAATGACCAGACAGGTTAAAGTGTTCTCCCACTGGTTTTTGAGTATTTTGATTCCTGATGTCAGATTTGTGTCCATTAATTCTTTTGCGTAGAGACTGTCCGGTTTGGCCAATGTACATGGCAGAGGGGCATTGCTGGCACATGATGGCATATATCACATTGGTAGATGTGCAGGTGAACGAGCCCCTGATGGTATGGCTGATGTGATTAGGTCCTATGATGATGTCACTTGAATAGATATGTGGACAGAGTTGGCATCGGGGTTTGTTACAAGGATAGGTTCCTGGGTTAGTGGTTTTGTTCAGTGATGTGTGGTTGCTGGTGAGTATTTGCTTTAGGTTGGGGGGTTGTCTGTAAGCGAGGACAGGTCTGTCTCCCAAGATCTGTGAGAGTAAAGGATCATCTTTCAGGATAGGTTGTAGATCTCTGGTGCTGCGCTGGAGAGGTTTTAGTTGGGGGCTGAAGGTGACAGCTAGTGGTGTTCTGTTATTTTCTTTGTTGGGCCTGTCTTGTAGGAGGTGACTTCTGGGTACTCGTCTGGCTCTGTCAATCTGTTTTTTCACTTCAGCAGGTGGGTATTGTAGTTTTTCTTAAAACTATATTACCTCCATATTCCATCTCATCCCCTAAGAGCGATTTTTCTTAAAACTACAATACCCACCTGCTGAAGTGGGTCATCATAGGACCTAATCACATCAGCCATACCATCAGGGGCTCATTCACCTGCACATCTACCAATGTGATATATGCCATCATGTGCCAGCAATGCCCCTCTGCCATGTACATTGGCCAAACCGGACAGTCTCTACGCAAAAGAATTAATGGACACAAATCTGACATCAGGAATCAAAATACTCAAAAACCAGTGGGAGAACACTTTAACCTGTCTGGTCATTCAGTGACTGACCTGCGGGTGGCTATATTACAACAGAAAAACTTCAAAAACAGACTCCAACGAGAGACTGCTGAGCTGGAATTGATATGCAAACTAGACACAATCAACTCCGGTTTGAATAAGGACTGGGAATGGCTGAGCCATTACAAACATTGAATCTATCTCCCCTTGTAAGTATGCTCACACTTCTTATCAAACTGTCTGTACTGGGCTATCTTGATTATCACTTCAAAAGTTTTTTTTTTTCCTCTTAATTAATTGGCCTCTCAGAGTTGGTAAGACAACTCCCACCTGTTCATGCTCTCTGTATGTGTGTATATATATCTCCTCAATATATGTTCCATTCTATATGCATCCAAAGAAGTGGTCTGTAGTTCACGAAAGCTTATGCTCTAATAAATTTGTTAGTCTCTAAGGTGCCACAAGTACTCCTATTCTTCTTTTTGCAGATACAGACTAACACGGCTGCTACTCTGAAACCTGTCATTCCAATGAAGCTCACCCTCTTGCATCAGCTAAGAAGCTCGCCCCCTTTCTAATGAAGATCTCAGCGTCGGTCAGGCAGGAAAGTGTTATTACCCCTTTATCTGGACAGGGAATACTAGCTCTCTATAGCACTTACCTGCCCCATCCCCGTATTATCTGAGAACGTCACCATCTTTTAATGGATTAGTCCTCACGACGCCCTCTACTGCTGTAATCTCCATTTCATAGATGGGGAACTGAACGGAAGATTTTGAAAATCACCTAAGCTGCCATGGGGAAATCGCACCGGGGCCGATCTTCATCTTTAGGCCTCTCCATAGGGGGTATCATTGCATTATGCAATGCCTTTGAAAATCTGGCCCTGAGTTGCTAAATTATGTAACCTGGGTTGCACACAGGAAGCTTGTGACTAAGTCAGGACTGAAAGCCATAGCTCTCAAGTGCTAGGCGCATTCCCTAGCCCATCCGTCCTCTCTCAAAGCAAGAGAGCCAGCTAGCCACAAAGTAATTCTGTGACCAAACCAGCTCCCAACATTCGAATTTCTCTCTTCTGGTGACAAGCTCAAATTATTAGGCTCTGAGTTATCCCCTGCTGCCCTTGGGAGAAAATATATTATTTCCTTTTTTCTCTTGCAGATTTGCAGGGACAGGGAGCTGTGTCCTTACCCAAGGGCAACAAATCGCTCTTAGGGGATGAGATGGAATATGGAGGAGCAGAACCCCAGCTCTCATTCTGGAAACCGTCTGACGTTTAATTGTACAGTATGAACAAGAACGCTCTACAGGTATGTGCCGCCTCGCTGAAAAGCGCCAAGGCACAGCAAGGAAACGAGGATAAACAGAGGTGTAGCTGCAGCAGAAGCAAAATAAAAATCACATGCTAACTGTAGCTAATGCAGGCTGAATTGTAGGGGAGCGTGCAACTCTGCCATCTCCTGTCATTTCAAGTGCTTATTTACCCCAGTGGAATAGAAGGATGCCATCCCTTTCTTTACAAGAGCTACAGGTAACTTTAGATCTGTTTAAACAAGTATTAGGGAGGTATTGAGATGACAGCAGGGAGATTAGATGGTCACCAAGCACTACAAGGAAAGCGGAGGCCCACGTGTATTCTTCAGAGTGACACTAGAGCTCTTCAGAGCGCTCAGCGATAATATATTTCGGAACAATACTTTTCCCTTTATTGAACTGGATGCTTGTGGAAAGGGCCAGATTGACAGTCCTGGAGAATTAATAATACACTTTAATTCATAGACAGTGAAACTCACTGCGGTGCAGAGGGACAGTGAAAGGTCTATGTAGTATTTCAGACCAGTTTTGAAGGCTTATGTGGAACATACCCTAGCTCTGTGCTGGTCCTCTGCACAGAGGTGAATTTCATCAGTAGATTTCAATGTATAGTGCACAGAGAGGCAAGAAGCATTTCCCGCATGGGCAATGGAAGCAGAGAGAGGAGAAGGCCCAGACCTACAAAGGGACTTAGGCATTGCAGCCGGCCCAGCTGGAAAGAAAGATGGGGGAATCATTAGGAAAGGGATAGATAATAAGGCAGAAAATATTATATTGCCTCTTTATAAATCCATGGTACGCCCTCACCTTGAATACTGCTTGCAGGTGTGGTCACCCCATCTCAAAAAAGATATATTGAAATTGGAAAAGGTACAGAAACAGGCAACAGAAATGATTAGGCATATGGAACAGCTGCCGTATGGAGGAGAGATTAATAAGACTGGGACTTTTCAGCTTGGAAAAGAGACGACTAAGGGGGGATATAATTGAGGTCTGTAAAATCATGACTGGTTTGGAGAAAGTAACTAAGGAAGTGTTATTTACTCCTTCTCATAACACGAGAACTAGGGTCACCAAATGACATTAATAGGCAGCAGGTTTAAAACAAACAAAAGGAAGTATTTCTTCACACAACGCACGGTCAACCTGTGGAACTCCTTGCCAGAGGATGTTGTGAAGGCCAAGACTATAACAGGGTTCAAAAAGAAACTAGATAAGTTCATGGAAGATAGGTCCATGCGAGTACATGATGGCCACTGTTTGCCAGAAGTTGGGAATGGGCGATAGGGGATGGATCACTTGGTGATTACCTGTTCCGTTCATTCCCTCTGGGGCACCTGGCATTGGCCACTGTTGGTAGACAAGATACTGGACTAGATGGACCTTTGGTCTGACCCAGTATGGCTGTTCTTATGGAATGCCTACCTTCATCTGGTCTGAGGATTGCAATGGGCTTTGGTGTGAGACAGACATCCAGGTATCTGCCAGGGTGGCTGGGTGCATGCCCAGAGGCAGAAACGGAGACACCTAAGGGACATTCACAGCAAAACGTTTGGTGCCTGGACAGTTTAGGCAGCCACTGAATGGGCATTCTGTGGATTGAAGTGGCACCTACATCTGGGATTTTAATGCCTAAATCCCTTCACGGATCTGGGCTGAAGTGACTTGCTTAAGGGAAACAGCAAAGCAACAAGTAGCACCCAGGTCTCCTGATTCCCAGGCCAGTTCCCTACCCACTAGACCCCCACCCCCATAGAACAAACACCATCAATAGGGGGCATGTCAGATTCCCCCCACCCCACCCCATGGGCCTCACTTCTGCTCTGGAGGGGCTCTCTCTCTTTGTGAAGCGATGACACAGTAAATTAATTCCTCGTTCTTTCTGGTGCTTGGCCTCTCAGTGAAGACTGCCGATAAAGGGGTC
The DNA here is from genome assembly GCF_013100865.1 of Trachemys scripta elegans. Taxonomy (NCBI): domain Eukaryota; kingdom Metazoa; phylum Chordata; order Testudines; family Emydidae; genus Trachemys; species Trachemys scripta. The sequence goes on along the minus strand of NC_048317.1, from coordinate 14,067,396 downwards.
AGGGTGAAATCCACCCCGTGCCAAGCACCAGCAAGGGGACCCTGTCCCACTTCAGCCATAAGGTCTTCAGTGATGCATAGTCATCATGCTGGCTCTCAACAGCAAGGTGAATTCCACACAAGGATGAGCGACGCCCAGTGCCACACACTACTTACTATTTTCTACTGTCACCGTGTTGACCTCACGGGGTCTTTTTTTTTTTTTTAGCCTTCTGTGAGTTTCCATTTAACATCTTGCAAAGCCCATCACCATCCATGCCATTTCCAATCACATGGTTGAGTTTAAGGTGAACTTCTGGCCCAGAAGGGCTATTTTGTTCTTCAGAAGATTCTGTTTCCCGTGCAACATCACTCTGGCTGATTCATTTGTACAACCTGACAAAAATCTCCCCGTCATTCACAAGCGATTCTGCTGTGGCTGTCACACTGAATTTGCTCCGTCCAAAAATCTGTATCTACCAATGAACTGGACAGTAAAGTGCTAGAGCAGGGCAGGGTTGGAGGGGGTGAGAAGCATTTGAAATTGACATTTCCTCTTTTGCCTTTTGTATGAGGGGTGTGTGTGTGTGTCCCATTTTGCTTAGTTTTCTTTCTTTGACTGATACACGGAGGCCAGACACCTGGCTGTTATGTAGCTCTCCAAAACCACACCATGCAAGATACTAGGGCCATCAGCTGTCTAAAACTTGTAAGATTCCAGTCTGACTTGCCTGGAATGAATAAATCATTTTGCTAGGGATGTAAGCCAAGTACTTTTACAAGCAGGTGCCTCTCTTTGATAGGGATGGACATTCTGAAAGTGTGATGGTATCGGAGGCACATAAAATCAATAGTGAATTGAGATTTGGTTTGGATTAGCATCCAGAAGTTCTGATGAGTCCCTGAACTCTCAGAGTCTGAGAGATTGGGCGAGTGATCTTATCAGAACAGGCTTTCCAGTAAGGTTACTTCAACTTATTCATGTAATACTAGGAGTGGCAGCAGAGTCTAGTGGGTAAAGCACTGGGGCGGGAGTCAGAAAACTTGGGTCTAATTCCTGGCTTTGCCACTGATGCACTTTGACTTTGGGTGGGTTACTTCACCTCCATATGTGTTCATTTCCTCCTCTTCAAAATGGGGATGATGCTATTGACATCAGTGTAGCTGCTTGCGTCCTTAAGTATCGGGGGTAGCCGTGTTAGTCTGTATCTACAAAAACAAGGAGTCTGGTGGCACCTTAAAGACTAACAGTCTTTAAGGTGCCACCAAACTCCTTGTTGTTTTTGTGTCCTTAAGGTGATGCAGGTCTTTGCAGGATCAAGGCCATTGGCTTAAGTGATAGCCCTGTGCAGCCTGGAGAGTAACACTTGTTGTGGACTCAATCAGCAATAGAGTTCTAGCCCCTCAGCAGAGGGAAGGGGATTTCTGTGGAAGCGAAATGCCTCACCAAAAGCCCATCCAAAAACCAGGGGAAAAAAGAATCAGTTTGGGTCACTAGAAATGTTTCATTTTGATTTTGACGTAAATCCCATTAAAAATCTGGCTCCAAGTGGCCCGCCAAATGTCACATGGATTTTGTGGCCAGATCTACAGAATCCCCCATCTAATGCTTAACCATAAGACCATCCCTCCTCAATTAGTAAATAATTATTATATAAACTGCCTCCTAGGTCAAAGTTTGGGTGTGAGATCACACACACACACACAACTAAGCTCTGAGAAACTCAGATTTTTTCAATCCAACCTGTAAATATATTTCACTGGGGTGTCTTTCTACACTACGTCACCACTGTGCTGATCATCTAAAGCAAACAAGGGGAAAAAAAACTGTCAGCAAAATTCACTAGCTGCACAGTGATTAACTAGATTCATGGGCAGCCTACTGTATAGACAAGTCTGCAGTGGCTATCACAACTCTTTATACATCAAGGAAAAAACGACAAAGAAGCCACAAAGAATGATTTGTGCTGTGAGCGACAGGACTGTTGAGACCGTTTCACTGAAAGATGGATGTAATCTTGTAAAAATATGTAGTTAACCCCACAGTCTTTGTCAGGCAGATAAATCTATAAAGGGGCCACAAATCACAACGGAGAGAGATTGATTGATCTCTGTGACTTCTATAATGTAAATCTCTCTCATTTAATCTACATTGTAAGCTATTGGATTTGGGTACATTTAGGAGAGAAACAAACTAGCAGGAAGACATTAAAAAAAACAAAATTGCTCAACTTGATTTTGAATTGTCAGTCAGAGACAGCTCCATCCAAATGCGTTCTGATTCCCTGCCACGGCTTTGCTGTGAACTCCATACTGCTGTGTCATGGAGCTCTGTACAAAATAATGGATACGTGGTCTGTACAGGAAAGCTGAAGGCTGGGAGTCTGATCTCCGGGGTAATGAATCTGTGTGCTGCAGACAATGGGGAACAATTACTATATAAATCACATGCAGACCTGTAAGGAGCTGGGACTGGAATGCTTGTCCTTCAGCTGCAAAAATGGCACCCTCCCTGGTAGGTCACTCACCTCACTGCAGGTTTGCAATTAGAAGGGAGCTTGCCTCATTCATCCATGCTCACAGAGTTGGGTTCTGGTCCCAGTTGTGCATCATCTCACCTTGTAGCCATAGGCAAGGCATGTAGGGGACGGGTTTAAAGACATCTTCTTGCTACCTACCTGTGCCTGCAACATTAGATGAATAAATCGCATTGTTTCTTTTTATGCTAAGCTGCGGTAGAAAAATGGGGACATAATTGCAAGTACATGATGGCCACTGTGGCTCCTCAGAACTTCACAGTGATGGCAAGGATAGATCTTCCTTCTCCAAAAGCCCAGGCCACTGAGAATGGGGGCTGGAAAACCATCAACAGTGCTGTGTGCAAAGCGACATATAGGGCTTATGAAACACAGTTGTGCTGTTCTGATTTCATCCAGCAGAGCGTAGCAGCAAACATATGTGCTAGCCCATTCCATTATAGCAGGGGTTCTCAAGTTATTACCTGTGGGGTCGTGAGCTGTCAGCCTCCACCCCAAACCCCGCTTTGCCTCCAGCATTTATAATGGTGTTAAATATATAAAAGAGTGTTTTTAATTGATAAGGGGGTGGGCGGTCGCATTCAGAGGCTTGCTATGTGAAAGGGGTCACCAGTACAAAAGTTTGAGGACCGCTGCATTACAGCATAGCAAATATGGGTTATCCGTTCAGGCCAGTCTAGCTGCTGAGAGATTTTTTTTTTAAATCCCTACCACAATATGTGAGACTGGTTTCTTAGCTAAGAAAACTTTATTAAAAAGAATTGGATCAACTTTGGTAAAAAGCAATGACCTTAAATGACGGAGGAAGAAAAGACTCAAAACTCAGAATCACTTTGTGAAATGCAAAAGCCTGGATAAGACCTTTACAAGGCCTTGGATTCCATAGGGTTCCCCCATCCCCACCTCTCACACCTGTCAGCATGTACGGCAGCTTTCACCAAGGGGCTGGACTGCCTCAACACCCCTGTGAGTTAGGGGAAGAGTTAGCGATCCTATTTTATAGCTGGCGCACAAAGATTAAGGTCCATATTTAGGAACTTGCCTGGTTGTCAAAAGTGCTGAGCATCAGTGACTCCCACAGAAGACAATGGGTGCTTAGCGAACATTAAAACAATGCAGGTCCCTACAGATGGCTGTAGCGAAGGGGTTATCAAAGGAGCGTAGGGAGTTAATTGAATGGTTATTGGGCATAGTCACACACCCAAGGTATGTGGTAGCAGCAGGAGTAAAACCCACGTCTCTTAAAAACTAGGCCAGTGCCGTAGCCACAAGAATATCAGTAATTGGGGATGGCTCTCACTTGATCCAAGCTAGCTTGGCCCCCCTCTGTTCTGATGGACAGGATTCTAAACATCCCCTCTAGACCCTGTGGCCACAATCGCTACTTCCCAGAATGGATATACAGAGCCTGGAGAGGGTCTGACCTGCTTGTGAGAAGCACGCCAGACCAGGGTAAAGGGAATAAGCTGATAGGGAGAGAGAAAAGGTCGTAAGTTTTAAATGAGCGAAGGGATTAAGGAAAAAAAGTAAAGGGAAGGCAGAGTATTACTGGAGAAGGGGAGAAATTACACATTGGCATTAAGGACACCTAGTTCAACAAATCTGAGCAGCACTTCGGATTGACAGGATCAGATATTCTGAGAGACTTGAAGAGCTAAAATTTACTGCTGACACCAAGCAAATTAAAAGACTAACTGGAACATCCAGGAAAGAAATCTTATCAATGCCAGCATTGCTGAAGGTAAGAGAAGGAGATGAGACAAGGATCATGACAAGGTCAGGCCAGTTTATACACGAATATAAATTGTACCTTCCTCTGGGCTTCCCACTGCACTTCACATTCTCTCTTCTGTCTTTATTATACATAGCCCTGTGTCTATAGGTCATTGCTAAAGTGTCCGAGAACCCCAGATTTTAAGCGCCCCAAAGTCTGGGTATGTTTGGACCTGGGGCTTTGGTTTGGTCCATAAAGATTTGGGCCATTTGCAAAGTTCAGACCTAGTTCTGAGTGCAGGTTTCGACTGGAGCTGCCTGGAAGAGGACAGCGGCATATCATGGCAACAGGGGTGGGTCTTAATGTATATTTCAGGTGGGTAGTTAGTGGGCTAGGCTGGGCTGTAGGAAACCTGCGTGCAAGTCACTGCTTTGCCTGATTCAAAGCAGAGTTTTTCATCAAAGTCAAGTGGTAGAATAGGAATTTGATCCTGCGTCTCCCACCTCCAACAGCACCTGGCTATAGTCTCACTTGCTCCTGTCTAGAACCGGAAAACCTTTTCATCAAAAGCAAAGTGTCTCTGCACCACATTTCTGAGTTGATAAAATGGCAACGTTCCAAAAAGCTCTTGTTTCAATCACGCCGAATGTTCAGGAGGGGCTTGGATCTGGGGTTGTGGCTTGGGGCCATCTCTATGTCTGTTTTTATAATATGCCAACATCTGAGCAATCGTTCCCCACACCCACCCTGATTAGCTAGGCACTCCTCCTTCCCCTCACCTTATTCTGTTATTTCCTTCAACCACACACAACTTTAAATCATACCCTCTTACGCCTGGAACAGTCTCCCTCTCTCTTCTTTAGCCGAACATTAAAATTCACTTCTCTTACTTACCCTTTGGACGTTGATCTCCCGAAGAACCATCTACCACTACCCCTGGAGGAAGGCTATTCCCTACCATGGCTCCTTCACGACGTGCTTATGTGGGGGAAGCAGACCCTGCATCTTTCCAGGGTCCAGCCAAATAGTTCTGGTAGTGGGCACCTGAAATGCCCGCTGCTGCGTTATCATCATCAGCAGGCATCTCATATGTCCCTTGCCTCCTCCTGAGCCAGTTCCAGAGAACATGGGTACAACCCTTGCAGCAGGACACAGACCCCTCCATTGCAATGCACCCCTCCACACCCAGGAAGGGGGGTCTCAGAGCTCCTACCGAATCTCCAAGCCCTGCTTCTCCTCGTTGCAGAGGCCACCTCAATTCCGCTTTGTCCTGGCATCCTGGATCTGGGAACCAGAGATGAATCCAGCCCCAAAGCAAATCCTGCTGCTGCTGGAATGGAGCAGAAAGAGGCTCCATGTGGCCTGGACTAGGGTTTAAATTAATGAAAGGGGCAGATGAGGGACCAATCAGCTCGCTTCCTTCCCAAGTTAGTGGCTTGAGACTCTGAAGGAGCGGGGCACTCCAGTATCCCCTCAGCAAGTGCTCTTCTACCCTGTTCAACTGGAGTCGGATCTACCCCTAAAACGCAGGTCGACCTAGCTACATTGCTCAGGGCTGTGCGAAACGTTGTGCCCTCGGCCTAACTTCCACTGCAGAGGCAGCACAATCGATGGAAGAATGTTTCTGTTGCCCTAGTTACTGCCTCAGGGAGGTGGATATCCTGCATCAATGGAAAAAAAAAAAACCCCGTCCATCAAAGTAAGAAGCATCAACGCTACAGCATTACTGTGGTGCAGCGGCAGCACTGTATCTGTCCTGCTGTAGCTACTCACGTCAAGAGCCAGGGGCTGTCCCAACCGCCGTCGGTCCCATCCATTTTCCCATCTGTTGAGACAGGTGGGCAGCATTTGCAAATCAATGCTACTCATAAACACGAGCGGGATGGAAGATTGGAGCCAGGTGGATGGTATGTGCGCTATACCTTTTGCTATGCCCAGGGGTGAAAGTAACTTAAAGGACTTACCGGTACTCCAGAGTCCTGCGGAGGAGGCAGGGCCTCAACTGGGAGAGGCATGGCCTCTACTGGAAGAGGTGGGGCCTTTAAATCCTGAGGCTTTTAAATTAATGGGCTCGGGGATCCAGCTGAAGCTAGGAGCCCCGGGCCCTTTAAATCACCCCTGGAGCTACCAGTTGCAGAGGCAGCCGGGAGCCCTGGGGTTTGGGCAGGGGTGAAAGTAATTTACATTTCTTACCCATATGGTCCAATCGCAAGCAAGCAACCCACCTCTCCTATGTACTTCATGGATCCCTCCCATTGCATGACATAGATATAGAAAATAAAGCAGCTACTACTACTACAAATACTGTCTGTAATAAAACTTTAATATTGGAATAAGCCTGAAAAAGTGAAAACTCACTGTCACATTTTTCTCCATGTCTTCCCTCCTCCTCCAGCCAGGCTGCCGACGCTAGGCCGTGCTTCCCCCTTGCCTGGCACTCAGCAGCGGCTGCAGGGACTCCCCTCTAGCTTGCAGCAGAGAGCAGGGAGACTGGCCGAGGGAGGGAGAAGCCTGCCTCCTGCAGAAGAACAGTTTAAACTCAGCTGTTCCCTGGGCAGTTCAGCCCCTGGGGTTAGGAGCCGTTTCTGGCATCCTTGTTAATTTCACTCCCAGTTGTTGCGGGGGCGAAGGGTGTGTGTGACCATGGCAGGGGCAGTTCTTTTCTGCCCCCGGGATGAGGGGATCTCCAATACTAATACACACAACAAATACAAGCATTTGGCTGCACAGCTTAAATCCAGAGCTAATAAAAGCAGGTGGAAGGGGAAAACTCACTGTCACCTTGGTTTCTCGTCTCCTCCCTCCTCCCTCAGCCAGGCTGCAGACAGTAAGGCTCTGTGTTCCTCTCCCACCCCCCACTCAGCAGGGGATCTCCTCTAGGCTCTAGCTTGCCGTGAGCAGGGAGACTGGCTGAGAGATGCCTGCTGCTGCTGCCTGCATAAGAATAGTTAAACTCAGCCGTTCCCTGGGCAGTTCAGCCCCTGGGGTTAGGAGCTGGTTCTAGCATCCTTGTTAATTTCACTCCCAGTTGTTGGGGGAGTGCTGGGGGAAGGTGTGTGTGGGGGAGACAAGTGTTTCTGGGCTAACACACATCAGGAACTTCTGCTTAATGCGTGCTGCTTAATGGAGTCTGTCCTTCCCCAGGGGGCTGTTTCTTGGTCCAACTCCTACACTTTTTTGAGAGATCCATCCATACTGTACATATACATTTAGAATATTCCTGGATCAGAGTAGATTTAGATCTGTGAAGCAAGACAAGAAGATTGTGTTTTCCCAGGAAGACATTCATGTGGATGTTCCAAAGTTAGCTTTTGAGTGCCATACGGCACCCCTACATGGTAATCACGCGGGCTTGCTATTTACAACGGCCTCAAACAAAGCCGATCAAAGCACACGTGAAGAAAGGTCTTCCAATTATAAGAACTTAATTAACAATTTGTCAGTTTTGAATGCCGAAAAATGGCAAGAGAATCCAGAGAATCCCCATTTCGGAGAAAAGGAAATAAGAGCATTGGCTGATCAGCTGAGGGATTTGTTGAATTCAAGGCTTTTGGAGGAAAAAACATTCCTGGTAAACTTAAAAAACTCATCCTGACTGTGAAAGGGGATTCAGTGCGATGAACAACATCATTACAGTGAAACGGACTGCGCTTACCACTTGTCATGTGGCGGACTTGCTATTCATTTCATGTGTGGGACCTCCTTCTACTCAGTGGAATCCCATGCCATATGTGAAATTGTGGCTGGGAAAGGGCCGACGTGCAGCACATTCATCTTGAGTCATGGCACGACAACAGGGAGAGCAGCGAGAGCAGCTGTATGGCCCAATGTGGGAGTTGCTAGAAGGATGCTTTGCTCCATCCAGTCCTTCCCATGGATGCACCTTTCTTGATCCCGCTGGGCTGGCCCACTCACACCTTCCACGTGCCAGGACTGAGCCGGGGGCTGGGGCAGCTTTGCTGTGGGTAGTGGTTCCCGTTGGAGCTGCAGCCCCCACCTGCCACCCCCTATTGCTTGTGTTGTTGCTGCCGCATGCCCCCCAGACCTCCATCTCCTCCCCTGTCTCCCAGGCGGCTCCCTCCCACAGCCTGGAAGAGAGAACAGCAGCTGCTGAGGTTGGAAGTTTTCCTGGGGACACCATTAAGCAGCAACCCAAAAGCTGGGTACCCACAGATGTGCTGGCAGTGCCCAGCCAGACCTTGCCTGTTACAGAAGTTCCTGAGGTGCGAGCAGCAGAAATACTGTCTCCCCTGTCCCCCCACCCCTCAAAAGGGCACCGGCGCCCTCCCCGCGGGATAGTAATACATACAGTGTGTATGTGTATGAATGTGTCACAATCAATGCAGCTGCACCCTCCTGCCGACCCGCAGCGACCCCAGCAACCGGCCCCTGTGGGCTGCTGTCTGCAGAGAGCCAGCAGGTGCCGCTGGGCTGGGTCTGCCAAGGAGAAAGTAACCAAGGCAAAAAACATAGCCAGCCAGCCAGGGAGGGAGCCAGGGGGGCAAGGGACTGCGTTGCACCATGCCCACCAGTGCCCCGCTTTCCCTAGATCCTCCCTATTTCCTAGCAAGTCAGATATCAAGGATTTTCTAATCTCCCTTCCAGGCACATAAAAGAGTGCAGGGGGCACGCCAATGGGTGGCTAGTAGTAGGGGAAGGCAGGGGTGAATGAAGGACAACTGGAATAGCCTTCATGAAATATACAAGATATTTAGAGAAAGTTTTGTCAATTTCAGCCTCTGCACTCTGCAGGCAGGACAAAACAAAAAGAGATCTGAGATTGCGCCCTATGTCCTAAGGACATTTCAGGTGTTTAAATCAATATATAAAGAGGGTGGAATGAAAACTACCATTTCTTTCAAAGGAGGCACAATAATTTCCCTGAATATCCAGTTTTCCCCTCCAATCCCTTTGTGGTTTTGTCTATGGGGGCTATTTGCTTTCCCTGTGCATCTTTAGTTGCTTTAGCAAAATTGCTTTGCCCAAAATAAACCCTGATCATCGTGACACATCTTCCCACCATGTTCTCCATGTTTTTTGTGTTTTTTTTTTTAAACAGTAACATTTCAAAGAGGATCTGCAAGCAGTTTGGACATCACAACCATGATCCTCTGCTGGCGAGGGAATGGGATAGATTTGAACTTGGAAATGGTTCCTGATTTTGATTGTATTTTTCGTGTATAGGAGAGCCCCTCATCCCGGGGGCAGAAAAGAACTGCACCTGCCATGGTCACACACACTGTTCTCCTCCCCGCCCAGCAACTGTGAGTGAAATTAAGGAGCATGCCAGAAACAGCTCCTAACCCTGGGGGCGCAGGGAACAGCTGAGTTTAAACCTTTCTTATGCAGGGGGCAGGCTTCTCCCTCCCTCAGCCAGTCTCCTTTTCTTACTGGTCCTCCGTACCAGCCCGTACTGGCTTACTTTCACCTCTGGCTATGCCAGATTTTCCATAGCTAACTTCCTCGCTGGCTCTTGGGGGGATTGGTACTGAGATAGTGTCACTCCTGGCTTCATCTCACAGATGATCAGAGCATTTGTTGGCTGATGTCTGATTTGCTCTGTGTTTATCTGGACTGAGACAGTAATAAAATTGCTTTCGTTTGCACTAGGAGGCAGATGGTCTGCAGTTGTTTCATGGTTTCAAGGAACCTTTCTTCCTTTTGCCTAGCAATTATACCCAGGAGGGTGCAAAAGAATTGCGAGTGCATATGACGTGCTATTGTACATGACAATTCATATTATATAGAGTATTTCATAACCCCTCTGGAAGAATAAAACTCAGTCTATATAAGTTTAAGTAGGGAAACAAGCTGAAGGATTTTAAAAGCGAAATAGAGAATTCTGCCTGGTAAAATGTAGCAATGTGGAAAGACAGATGGATCCAAATCAGAAACCGGATCAGAATCTCCACTCCCACGCCATACTTCGGAGATGTTTGGAGAGCTAGAGCCAATTGGTAAATGGATCAAATGGGAACACCTGATATGAATGGGGAAGTTTTAATGCAGGTCTGGATCCTGATCCAAACTTCACAATTCAGGTCACTTGCTAATGGATATGTCTCCAACAGCCAAAAAGGCAGCGTTATCTAGTGATGAACGTTTAAGAGTTGGAGTCAGGAGTTCTGGGTTCTAATCCCAACCCTGGATAGGTCACACTTCCCCTCTCTGTCCCTCAGTTTTTCTGTTTAATGGGGATAAGAATACCACCTCACTTGAGGTTTAATCAATTAGGGCTAGACTGTTACAGCCCTTGATCATGCAGTTTCTTGGGACTGATCAGAGACAGCGGAGAAAACTCCAACAGGAACCAAAGACCAGCACAAACCTTCACCACCTTCTACTTTAAGGTCACTTCGGTGTAAACACAGAGCAGCCTGTGCATATTAAAAATGCAACACAAAAACAAAACCCCAAAGCCCTACCAAAACACTGCACTACATACACAGTTATCTCCCTGGAGAATGGATGAGAGAGAATGAAACACGGGACAGACGTTTAGTCGTGTTGGAAGGTGCTCAGATGAAGGTGGGATAAGAACCTAAGTGGATTAGACTAGAACAGTGTGTGTTCATCCACTCTGCACCCAACTCCTGGAAACTCCCTCCCTAGCCCAGGTACTATTGTCAGCATCATGGCAGCACTACAATATCGACAATAGCAACTGGAAAAGGGAGGAGGCTGCAGGCATCGGGGACAGCATGGAAGAATGTCCTGAATGAGATCAGGTCCCCATCATGTTAGGGGCTGAAACTACACATTGTGGAGTACAGTAGACTCGCCCCAGCCTCACCCCTCCCATTCACAGGCTGGAGCACCTCAGAGAGGATTAAACTACTTCAGAAAAAAAGAGACATAATGTAGGGCTAGGTTTTCCCAAGGTATGGTGCCTACTGGCATTTTCAGAAGTGCCTAGGTGACCAACTAGGAGTTAGACACCTAGTGGGATGGTGCCGATCTGAAAATGCCAGAAGGCCACCACAGGCAGCAATGGATTCTGTGCGAGTTGCTTGAAGAGAACACGTGGTGTCCACTGGTGGGATAAAGGACCCAATGCTGATATGTTCCAGGATAGATCTACATTGCAATTAAGCATCCACATCTTGTCCACGTCAGGGGACTTGGGCTTGGACTACAGGGTGGTTTAATTGCAGTGTAGACATTCAGGCTTGGGCTGGAGCCTGGGTTTTGGGACCCTGCGAGGGAGGGGAGATCCCAGAGCTCAAGCCTGAATGTCTACACCGCAATTAAACATCCCCTTACCCTGAGCCCCACAAGCCTGAGTAACTGGGCAGAAGCCAGCTGTGGGTGTTTAGGTTCAATGTAGAAATAACCGCAAAGGACTGGCTAGCAGACTGTAGAGCAGGGGTCGGCAGCCTTTCAGAAGTGCGGTGCCGAGTCTTCATTTAATCACTTTAATTTAAGGTTTTGTGTGCCAGTCATACATTTTAACGTTTTTAGAAGGTCTCTTTCTATAAGTCTATAATATATAACTAAACTATTGTTGTATGTAAAGTAAATAAGGTTTTAAAAATGTTTAAGAAGCTTCATTTAAAATTAAATTAAAATGCAGAGCCCCCCAGACCGGTGGCCAGGACCTGGGCAGTGTGAGTGCCACTGAAAATCAGCTTGCGTGCCGCCTTTGGCACCGGTGCCATAGGTTGCCTACCCCTGCTGTAGATACAATGAGTCAAGAAAGAAGGCTTCTGTGGTATGGGCATGTTGTGCAGATGTCAAAACCCCAGATTTTTAGATGAACCCTTGACTGGCTACTACTTGGTGGAAGGTGGAAAAGAGAAGGTCAATGAATGACACACACACACATTGAGAAAGATGTCACTGCCACGGAAACAGATGATAACAGAGCAAGAAATGTGTCATTAGGCAGAGGGAGGTGGAAATAGTGGGTTTCCTCATGTGTCAAAATGCACGAGCGCATTTATTTTAATCTAATTACATTTTAGGCACCTAAGGCTGCCAAAGACTGGGTGCCTGGTTGGCTGGATAGAATAGCAGCGGGACCATGAAAAGGTCAGTGTGGGCAGGCAGAGCCCAGGGGACTGAGCCAAGGACCTGGCCAGACCAGCCAAGGGTACCAAGCCCTGCTGGTCTGCTTACAGACTGAGGCCAGGGAGGGCTGCTGAAAAGAACCCCAGGGAATAAGCACTAAAGCTACACCCCCATACCAGGGCTGAGAAAGACCAGAAGGGTGTGCTGCCGAAGACCAGCCAAGAGAACCAGCAGACAGGGTGTGTGTGCGTGGGTGCTTGTGAGAGGCAGGTACCACCCTGACGTAACACCAAAAAAGAAAAGCAGGATCACACTTAACCGAGAGAAAGGGGGCCATCCACAAGAGGTGCCTCCTCACCGCCCCCGTGAAAGGAACTGTTTGCAGGCTCTATCAGCCAGAGAAAAGGGGGCACTCATGAGAGGCGCGTGCTGACCCTGTTACATCTCACAACTAATCAAAAGCAGATTGGCAAGATTGACAGAATCGCCATAATGCAAGCGTCCCCCCCAGACACCATAGGGACCTGTCACAGGGTGCACTCACTGCTAGTGGCGCCTCCTGTTGGCCATCCTGGGATTAGCACTGTCCAGGCATCGCGCCCTCCTGGCAGCATCTCTCCTGCCATCCTTTCATCTTGCAGACCCCTCTCACTCCAGGAACTGCAGCCTACGCTTCATGACACCAGCCAGGTCACCATACATGTGCCCCCCTTCCAGGGTATCACAGTCCCTCTTGGGAAACGGGCTCAGGCAGTCTTTCTGCTCACTGCCCCTTCATCATCAGCCGATAGAGGGACCCAGGCTCAGGAGCCCTCCCCCATCAAAGGACCATTAAGCCGAATGAGGGAAGAGTTCGTCAACACTAAAGTACATCTCAAACAAGCTTGACATGGTGCACAGAGAGTCAGGAAGCAAGGAACTCTTTCTTGTGTAATCTCCTCATCAGGAAGGCACCTTCATGGAGATTTGTGACACCACAATCCACAAGATCTCGTATTTGATGGCAACTGGAATTAGGAAGAAATACAGTAACCATGGAGTGCGATTGTCCTCTGTGAAGTGAAGTGTGTACAGGATAAAATTTTCAAAAGCTCCTAAGTAGCTTAGTCTCATTTTCCAAAGAGAGTTAGGCTATTAGGCCCAGATCCTCAAAGGTATTTGGGCACCTAACTCATTGATTTCATCAGGAGTTAATGAGTTAGGTGCCCATATACCTTTGGGGAGCTGGGCCTTAGGAGGTGAAGTGAGTTTTAATAAATGGGATTTTAGCTCTTAAGTCATTTAGGTGTTTTTGAAAATGTTGCCCACAGTGTGTAGCACCATGGCACTGGGCCTCTAGGCACTCCTGCAATGCAAGTGGGCTGTGATTTTCAAAGGAGACTAAGAGAGTTAGGTACCCAAATTCAACGGGTGCTAGGGTGGCTAACTCCCTCAGAATCCTTTGAAAATCTCACCCAGAATAAACAATCACAAGTGAAAATATGTTTGGTTCTGGCACAGACCAGAATGAAACTCCTCCCTAAAAAGCATTGCCAAGACCAGTGGTGCAAGTAGAAATCATTTCTTGTCGGTGCTGCACTCATGGGAGGGACACAAGGGAGGGCACGTGACCCTCCATGTAACTCCTGCCTGCCCTGCCCCCAGACCAGGGCCCCCACGCTCTCTCCGTTCCCTCCGACATCCCCCTTCCCTGTCTAAAATGATGCTTTGGGCCCCTGGTGCCACCTGTACTTCCAGGTGTCATTGAGGATCCAGCACACCCCAAATTGAAAACTTCTTAAATGAAAGAAGGACGGGAAGAACAATCACCCCATTTTCCCTTAACACACTATCAGTGCCTCCCTTATGTCCAGACTAAGCTTCTGCCAGCTTGCCTTCATCTAAGTATTGCTCTCTGCCAGGCACTAGGAACGCAAAGATGCTGTGCCATCTGGGCTTGATGGGAAAGAGGCATAGAACTGTGTGTGCCACGTACATCTTGATAGAACTACAGCCCACATGGCTTTATTATTTTCCTCAGCATGACATACAGGAGGGGCAATCAAAATCAGCCTGGCAGAACATGCCTGAGAACGGTCTCTGGACAGAGAAGCAATTGATCAAAATCACATTCTCTGATCACTTGGGGCCAACTCCTGTTCCCATTGAGATCCAAAGGAGTTTTGCTATTGAATTCAATGGGAACAGGCTTTGACATTTGGAGAGGAAAGAACAAAACCACTGAAGCAAGGGCTGTGTTGCTTATACCACAGGTATCAAAGGCTGCTGACTCATGTGAGAAAGTCAGCAGACATCTGATCTTTGTCCATAGCACGAGGGAAATCAGCAGTCAATGAGGCTAGAACAGTCTCTGTACCATATCCAACTCATAACTCCATCTGCAAAGGATCAAGGAAATATGAAGGCTCCAGATTACCTTAAAGTCCTCAGTCCCTTGGTTAGAATGCCCCCATTAGTAGATGTTCATAGTCCAGAGGCTGGAGCAGGAAAGAGGCAACATGAAGACGTTTCCAGGCCAGGGCCTTTTTAGCTTCTGCCAAGTGCCCAGCAAAGGGAAATCTGTTCTCCCTGTGAAAGATGGTGTTTGGAGTCACATGGGCAAGTTACACGTCCATCACCCCCACTTCTCTTCTAGTTAGAAAATTCACAAAAAGTCCATTCAGTGTAGACAGGCGTTTTCCAGGCTCCATTGTGAGCTAAGTGTTCCTTAATGGGCCATTCAACTTGACTTCAAATGGGCTAGCTAAATGCCTTGTGGGTGTTACCCAGGAGCAAACATGTAGTAACCAGAGCTCATATTCATCACTTCAGATACCAAAATGAATATATATGCATAGAAATACTGTAGCATAATCATAAGTACCAGCTGGTTCACGTACATGACTATTCCCAAAAGAGATTCTGAAAAAATTACACCACGTACCTGAGACCCTGTGTGCCAGCACCTGGAGTTTTGTCTGTTCTGTAACAACAGAGATGGAGCCAGTGACATGACAAGGTTAATTTTTAGCTGTTCAGGTGTGACTGCACCTTTAGTCAGCGAGGGCATACTGGCTGGCAGACATTCAGGTTAATGGGCTTCAGTGTTCCTTTGCAGTTAACTTTTTAATGGTCAGAAACCTGCTGTGTGCTGAACTGGTTTAAAGCATAACACAAGTTTTTAGGTTTGCAAATCTGTGAACCTCTGCCTCTTTGAGATTTTATTAATTATAATTATTATTATTTTTGCTGGTCATAGTGTGGGAGGGCATCCTCTCCACCCTCTGCTCTGTGTCTTGTAGCACTCTTCTGAACACCAGTTGGAAGGAATTATTTTTCAGTAAGTGCGGACTGATTCTTTTCTCTTCGAAGGCATGTCATTTTTTTCAGGTTCACACTGATTAACACCGAAAACAATTGGGGCTGTTAAACTTTCTTTAAATTCCATAGAAAATTCAGTTCGGCTATATTTCCCAGCACAGTGATGAAATGGGTGTTTGTATATACAAACATCAACGTGTTTAACTACTCACTTCCCCCCCAAATATGTAGTATTTCAGTCTGTTTATATGGAATGTGGGAGTTGGGTGAGGAGCCATTTTGGCATATGTCTGACTTGCTAAAAGACAAATTTTAAGTAGAAATGTATCCTAAACTGCATTATGATATTGTACCCAGACATTGCATTTCAATGGGAGATTCAACTTCCTTTATAGGAACAGAACAGGCTCCTGAAACTTTTACCACAACAGTGGTCCATAGACATGCAAATAGTCCCATTGTCTTCAGTGGGATTGATCAAATGATTGAGTGTTTATAGGATTAGGTTCCAAGTTTGTAAATTGTTCTAGATGGAACTGACAATGCCGGAGCTGTCAGATCAGAAGGAGCGTCATTCAAATAAAGGTGGGCAGATGTGCGATAAGACTTAGCTCTGTTGCTAAGATGAGGGGAATAATCACGTCCCTCGATCTGCTGGCAATGCTCCTGCTAATGCAGCCCAATATGCCGTTAGTCTTCTTGGCAACAAACCCACACTCCTGACTCATATCCAGCTTCTCATCCGCTGTAATCCCCAGGTCCTTTTCTGCAGAACTGCTGCCTAGCCAGTAGGTCCCCAACCTGTAGCAGTGCATGGGATTCTTCCATCCGAAGTGCAGGACTCTGCACTTGTCCTTGTGGAACCTCATCAGATTTCTTTTGGCCCAATCCTTTAATTTGTCTAGGTCCCTCTGTATCCTATCCCTACCCTCCAGCATATCTATCTCTCCCCCCAGCTTAGTGTCATCCGCGAACTTGCTGAGGGTGCAAGCCATCCCGTCATCCTGATCATTGATAAAGATGTTGAACAAAATCGGCCCCAGCACCGACCCCTGGGGCACTCCGCTTGATACCGGCTGCCAACTAGATATCGAACCATTGTATTTCTAGTCACAAATACAGCTGGTTGAAATTTTCTCTCTCTCTTTTTTCCCCCCTGAAAGAGGAAGGGCTGTAGGTGAGTGATGACATTGCACCTCATTAGAATGACCCTGCTGACAAAAAAACAAATGCTGATTTTAAGTATGAAACGACCAAGTGCCTGGTGCAAGAAGAGGGTATCTGTTGGGCCTGTTTCATTGTCCCAGAAAAATCTAGTGGCAAAAGAACCAATGCCATCAGCTTGAGAGTTTAAACCGCACTCCAATCCAATTGATCCGGGTCCCAGCAAATGGATTACAATGTGTGAGAGATGCCGAAGAATACAGACACTTGATCAAACGCTGCAAAACCTATCTGCGTGAAACTTAACATTGCTGGTGCAGACTGGGGCACACAACTTGAGACACTCAGGGAAGCAGTGATAAAGGTAAGGCACCAAAAAGAGACATCAGATAATAAGTAGGCTTTCCAAATAGCTTTCCATTGTTTTGTTTTGTGTTCTCTTGGGGCCCAATCCTGTACTTCCGGGGTCAAAAGGAGCAGGAGCAAACCCCTTCAAGCACCAAATCCCCTGAGAGGTACTGAGCATACAGCCTTCAGCACCTCTCAGGATGCTGTTCTATGCATTTGTAGTGAAGCTTGCTCCAAATGAAGTCAGTGGTGCTTTAAACATGGACTTCAACAGGAGAAGGACCCTACAGAGCTTTCCTGGGCAGTAGCTTGACGGTGGTTCATGATGTATTTGTCACTTGCAGTCACAATGAGTTAATACAACTGCCCTGTGTTACAGAGCACCTTTCATCCAAAAGATCCCAAAGGGCTTTGCAAATGCTCATAAATACTGTCTAACGGCATGCACAAGAATTACTGTTCCCACCATGCAGATGCAGCAACATCTGGGGTGAAACCCAGCACCTGTTTTTTGTTGCAGGATATTTATTTTAAGTGTCTTTTATTAGATAATATCCAGTTAGATTGCAAGAAACCACGGTCTTGATATATGCTATGTAACATAACATGGATTGAAAAAAAAGGTAACTATTAGGTCAGGTCTACACTATACACTCACTGTGGTGTAACTACATCACTCAGGGGTATGAAAAGTCTACACCCGGGTGACATAGTTATACCAAACTTAACCCACTGCGTAGACAGCGCTATGTCAGCACGAGAGCTTCTCCTGTCGACAGAGTTACCGTCTCATGCAGAGGTGGAGTTATTAAGCTATCTCCCATCCACTTACGGAGGAGGAATAGCTCAGTGGTTTGCGCATTGGCCTGTTAAACCCAGGGTTGTGAGTTCAATCCTTAAGGGGGCCAATTAGCAAAACTGGGGTAAAAATCTGTCTGGGGATTGGCCCTGCTTTGAGCAGGGGGTTGGACTAGATGACCTCCTAAGGTCCCTTCCAACCCTGAGATTCTATGATTTTCACCAGAAGCGCTACACTGGTGCCAATGAAAGTTTGTAGTGCAGACCTGCTCTCAGATATCAAAATAGTTCTTTTAGCTACAAAGATCAACTCTGTGGGGAGAAGGGAAACTACTACAAAACCCTCAAATAAAAACACTTAGCAATTCTGTTAGCATCTCCCATCCGAGAATCTTAAAATGCTTTACAAACAACCTGCAGTGTGAACTCGTTTCCCTTCTCTGTGCCTCCTTCAACTGCTTGTCTGTCTTGGATATTTACATGTTGTTCTGTTCGGGGCAGGGACGGTCTCACTATGTACAGCACCAAGCACAGTGGTGCCTTGATCTTCCCTGGGCCCTGCAGGGTGCTACTGGGATAGGAATAATAATGAATTGTACTTCACTGTAGTAAGAGGAGGCCCTGAAACATAAACCCTTGTATCAGAGGCCTGGTCTGAGGCCTAAGGCCTGAACTAAAGTAACGGTCAAGACTTTGCTAACATAAAGGAAAGTTAAGCTGTGAGCGAGAGGCAGGCCCTGCTCATAGAAGCTGGCTCACACTGCAAAAAGATACAGACCTAAAAGGTACTGGACACCAGATATCAGAACAGTCAGATACTGGCACATTCCACACAGATAACAAGGAACAAGATGACCCATCCTAAAGACAGGGTCAAAAGGGTAATATGATGGATAGAGTTGTTTTGTTCGAACCAACATGTAGAAGGTTTGAGGTGTCACCTCACTGCGTAGAGGGGTTGTACCTTGCTATGTAGAGGGGTTGCACCTCAATACGTCAGGAATGATGTGTAACTTGTTTGTACCTGTGTATAAGAATGCATCCCTGGGGCGGTGTCTTTGTCTAGCCTAGGGGGCAGTGGAAAGTCCCGCCACTGACTGAGCCAGTCCATTGTCAGGGACCACATATGTACTAGCTAGCAGCACCTTGGATATCGGATTCGGGGAGCTGGAGACTGTGTTTCTCTTCGACAATAAACCTGGCCGATGTGCCTTCATACCTTACAAGAGTCTGTGGTCATTGGGGGTTCTCTCGGGGTCTGCTGGGTCAGCGATCTGTGCAGAGCTGGGGCAGCACGCAGAGGGAACACGCACACAGCCAACTTATCAACGTTGAACAGAGCAGAGCACCACACCGGGAGTGTCTGACGACACTCACAAGCCCACTGTAAGCTGGCTCGGTATCATTATCCCCACTTTGCAGATGGGGAAACTGAATACAAAGGGTAGAAGCAACTTGTTCACGTTTATATAGAGAGTCTGCAGTAGAGCTGGGAATCAAACCCAGCAGCATTGACTCCCAGTCAAGTGATTAACCATGAAGATATTTGGAACTGCTCGTAGAATGTGTTCTGCACCTCGACTTTGGGCCTGACCTGTAGAAGCTGCCTGCTACTAGCTCATGAAGTTAGCCCTTTAGCTCAAATAACAGATCCTACGATTTGGTGCTGAAGTTTCAAATCTGCAGATGCCCTGCAGTGGGCTTGATTACATATACTTCTACCAATCCCTTTTTGGGGGATCCCATGTGGAGAAGAGGAGGATGGACGTGCAATAAAGGCTGACACCCCCACAGGGAGCTCAGTAACATTGTATTGTAGAAGCATGCTTCATGCAGCAGCTGTTTGACAGCACTCAGCCACCACCCTACAGAGTACCAGGAGGAGAGATGAACAGCACATCCCAGAAATGCTAGAACTGGCCATGAATACAGCTGGATGGCTGGTTACATGCCAGTCAAAGAGATGCCAATGGACTTTGCACTGAATCCAAATCTAAACTCAAGATGCTTTTTTTTCTTTTTCAGGTCTGTTGTATTGATCCCAATGGCCAAGAGAGTTAGAAGTGTTTATAAACTCTTTTGCTGGCCAACACTAAAGCAGTGATGTTTAAATTTGGGTTTTTATGTATGGTGTATATGTATTTAAACAGAGGCCTCGGTTTACTTGACTCCTTGGCAAACACCCAAAAGCACTCATTCTAAAGTTGAAGGTTGATTGATTAAACACAAGAAAGAACAAGAAATTAAAACAAGCATTTATACTGAAACTGGAACTGAGTGATTATGCAAAACAAACTTAATTAATTTGCCTCCTTTTGGAGGCAAAATATCAGAGTCTTCTTTGTTTAAGCACCAAACTTTGATGAAAAGGAAAGGGTTAATTTTGCTCTTGGTTATGATGTCAGAAGGCTATTTACTTCTGTTTCTAACAGACAAACAGACTCAAGGTGGAGGAGAGACAAGGTGGGGGAAATATGGCTTTTGTTGATTTTTCGGAACATTGGACAGCTGGTCGGTGATGGAGGGTGGCTTTGGCTGGCAGATCAGCCATGGTACCTGTTGCTTGGGCCCTGTTTCACATTCCAGTGAGGGATATCATCTGGTTGAGTCTGGTTCTCCTTAGACAGGGAGGGTTGTGGACATCTCATTTCACTGTGCTGATGCCGTGCAGTGGATTTGATGAAAAGCGGAGCGAGTGACAGATATAGGAGGAAGGAAAAGAGAGGAGGGGGGCAGAACAGGTTCTTATGTGCCTCTGCGGCACCTGCAATTAGATATCCCCTTGATGGGCTGAGGACTGGATGTCATGATGGTGTTCAGGACTCAGTGATGAAGAAAATTCCTTGAACAAGAACATAAGAACAGCCATACTGGGTCAGACCAAAAGTCCATCTAGCCCAGTATCCTGTCTACTGACAGTGGTCAGTGCCAGGTGCTTCAGAAGAAATGAACAGAACAGGTAATCATCAAGTGATCCATCCACTAACGTCCTAACGGCCTTCCTCTTGGGAAGAAAGTTTTTTATTCTGGTCTGCTCCTTCTGTCTTGGAGTCAGGGAAGGGGAGACGAGATGAGCTGGGATGCAAGGTGGGATGGGAGAAGAGAACGACAAGATGATTTTTTCAAAGAATCTTTTTAAGAATCCCAGAAAGAAAAAAGCGGGTAACTGACATAGCTCATCCCCTCGTTATTTGTCCATCGATTAGGTCTAATATCTGATACAAATGTTGGTTCATTTATTTCGGGGCTCCACATCTTTTGTATTTACTAAGCATGATTTCAACAGTCCTTGACCCATATCATCAGACGCTTTTTATTTGGACTAATCCAATTTCTCTGTCTGGTTCCCTTGCGCTGGTTTATAACAGTCATGTTATTTTCCATGATAACTTTTTGCCTGCTTTGAAAATAATCAGTTACTGTGACATCTTATGAATTTGAACATACTTTTTTACATTTGAGGTAAATTTTTAGACCCAGTAATCAACTCTCTGTAACAGAATGTGCCCCTGCATTCACACCCTATACACTATTGTAATAATCTTTCTACAAAGTATGCCTTGAAAGGTATCATTTGAATACTCATAATTTGCTGAACAGTATTGTCCTGATAAGATACGCGTGGCAACACTGTATGTGAAGTTATAAGGTTCCACTGTGTGGTACTATTAACACATGTTCCAAACTGAGGTTGGCAAACAAGTATGTCTTACACAAAGGAATGTCTGCTCTACTTAATTTGCATTTAAGCAGTAAACAGATTCATCAAGCAGGAAGTTCAAACTGGTGAGGAAAAAGCAGCAGGGAACATCCTTCCACATAGACTTTGTCTCCTGGCACCCAGCTGGAAATGTTTTTCAAGAGGGGGACAAACACCCTAGGACCTCCCAACCTCACTCTTTCTCTCACTGCCCATCACATTCAGTGCATCTGAAGCAACAAAGGAAGTCTTCGTTGAACTTTGGGAGAATGGGTCCTGACCTACAAGGTTTGGTCAGTAAGACTGTTGAAAGTATATGGTGAGAAACTTCACTTGAATCTGGTATAATTTGTTAAATTAGGTATTAGTAAATGTCTTATCTTTATTTTTCTTGCAACCATTTCTGATATCTATGTGTCATTACTTGTATTCAATTAAAATCTCTCTGTAGTTTATAAACTTGTTTTATTGTTTTATCTGATTTAGTGTGTTTAAATTGAAGTGCCTGGAAACTCCCTTTGGAGTGGCACATTGTGTGCGTATTATTCCTTTAGAAGAAACAATGGACTTAATATAGCTTGTATTGTCCAGGAGGGGGCTTGGCAGCACAGAACATATATTTCTGGGGGGAAATCTAAGACTGGGGGTATATTGGGATTGCCCTGCAGTATAACCAAGGCTGGTGAGAGCCAGAATGTAACCCAAGGTGTAACCCAACTGTCGCTGGCAGGCTGCAGCTGCAAATACTCAGGGTGTGGCTTGCATGCTGGAAGGCTGTTTGTGAGCAGCCCGGGGAGAGGGGAGAGGGGGAAACACACAACTTCAGCAACCATGGTAAGGCACCCAAAATTGCAAGACAGGGGTGACACATCTGTGCATTAGTCTGGATTGTACCCTCGTATGTCACTGTGACAGGGTGTACAAGGCCTGGAATCCCACTGCTCGAAGCCTCAGGGTCCTACCACACTCTGTCTCAGACAGCAGTAGTAGAGTGGTCTTCCAAGCAGTCTAGAGTGGCTGCAGGGAAGCAGCCAATCACAGAGGCTGCAGGGAAGAGCTAATCATGCCAGCAGATCGAGGGACGTGATCATTCTCCTCTATTCGGCAATGGTGAGGCCTCATCTGGAATACTGTGTCCAGTTTTGGGCCCCACACTACAAGAAGGATGTGGAAAAATTGGAAAGAGTCCAGTGGAGGGCAACAAAAATGATTAGGGGGCTGGAGCACATGACTTATGAGGAGAGGCTGAGGGAACTGGGATTGTTTAGTCTGCAGAAGAGAAGAATGAGGGGGGATTTGATAGCTGCTTTCAACTACCTGAAAGGGGGTTCCAAAGAGGATGGAGCTCAGCTGTTCTTAGTGGTGGCAAATGACAGAACAAGGAGTAATGGTCTCATGTTGCACTGGGGAGGTCTAGGTTGGATATTAGGAAACACTATTTCACTAGGAGGGTGGTGAAGCACTGGAATGGGTTACCTAGGGAGGTGGTGGACTCTCCATCCTTAGTGATTTGTAAGGCTTGGCTTGACAAAGCCCTGGCTGGGATGATTTAGTTGGGAATTGGTCCTGCTTTGAGCAGGGGGTTCGACTAGATGACCTCCTGAGATCCCTTCCAACCCTAATCATCTATGATTTAATCATGGCCCAGGTGGGCCATGTAAAAGGAGCTGCATAGGAAGAGACAGACAGTTGCTGCCTGCAGCTGGAGGAACGTGGATGGTGTTCCTGGCTAGCTGAGGATGCTACAGGACCGCGGACAGACCAGTTGCTGGCAGGGACCGGGGGAGCAAGAAGGAGCTCCTAGCTGGCTGCTGGGACTGAGTACAAGACTTCAGCCCTATGATAAGGGTGAAGCATTCATGAAGGTGTGGGGCCATGGGGAAGTGTCCCAGGGAAATCTAGCAGCATAGTGAAGAGTTAAAGGGGACACAATGGCATGTGACTGCTATTCACAAGGTCCCTGGGCTGGGACCCAGAGTTGTGGATGGGCCTGCATCCCACCACTGGCCACAGGGTAGTGGCCTGAACATTGAACTGTGATACATCCCCAGAAGGGGAACTGAATTACTTAGTGGCCCAACTGGAGAGTTTAGGGCCAGAATGGCCCAGAGTGGGTGAAACCATTGTTTCCAGGGAGGAAGCCTTGGGGGCACAGTTCAATACCAAGGCTAGGACTGTTTAAACACTGCAGACTGAGACTTTACCATAGAACTGTTTATCCTAGAAGGGTTTTTGTTGTTGTTGAAAGCCCGCAAACTGTGTGTGTGTGACATGGGCCGGAGGACCGAGTCAGCGAAACCCCCTGAGAAACCACCAACCGGGGTCACCTCAGACTGAGAGAGGAGCCGACGCACACCCAGCCAGGGGACGCTCGTGAGAGGTGGGTGCCACTCTATTACAGTCTCAGTGTCCTCGTTCCAGCTTTTTCCAGCTTCCAAAGAGGGTGCAGCAAAGTGCGAGACAGCTATAGCCTCCATCAATAGGTCACTCAGTGGATAAATACAAATGGGTGACTCTGCGTTAATTACCAAGGGCTGCGTTTTGACTGACACCGGCTTTCAAACATTTCCTTTGTTCTCGCGGTATCGCAGCTGAGCGTCCTTCGTCACGTTGTTCTCTTAAGACTATTACTTTCGATGCAATTGGAACTGCGGAGGCTTGGGAAATTCTGCTTGCCAAGTGCGGTTATTTAAAAAAATAATAATTGTAAGCTTAAAAGGAGCTTAAAGAAAACAATGGGGAGAACAAAAGGGGAAGATAATTAGAACTGGGAGGCATTTGGGAACCCTGTTGTCAGGGCCATCAGGAGTCTGTTTATAGATCTTACTTCTCCGCCTAAACTCATGGGAAACAGGAGTTCTTGTTACAGACCGTGGTTTGTCTTGTCCAGTATTATTGACGTTAGTTGTATCACGTTAACACCTATGCCCCCCAACCAGACTTGACATTGGGCAAAGTCACTGAGTTCTGCTCCACCCACAGTGTGGTAACCATTTCGATTAGGGGGTAGGGATTATGCAGATATAGTTCAATCTTCTTCTAAAGTACTTCCTCGCACAACAGTCAACTCATTGCAGGGGATGCTGTGAAGGCCAACAGTATAACTGGGTTTAAAAAAAAATAATTAAAAAATCATGGAGGATAGGGCCATCAATGGCTAGTAGCCAAGATGGTTAGAGTCACAACCCCATGCTCTTGGTGTCCCTGAGCCTTTGACTGCCAGAAGATGGGACTGGATTACAAGGAATGGATCACTCAAAAATTGCCCTGTTTTGTTCATTCCCTCTGAAGCAGTTGGCACTGGCCACGGTCACAAGACAGGATACTGGGCTAGCTGGATCAAGCTGTCAATGAAAGGCTCTGGCAGAGGGGAGGCACCTGGACACTAGACTGCTAAAAATAGCAGTGTTGATGGGAGGCCTGGCTAGGGCCAGTAAAGAATGTGTAGGGTATGTACTCCGGGTCTATACCCACACCCTTCCGGCATGTCTTTACTCTACTGGCTTAATCTATGCCTCACTGTCTACACTACTATTTATACCCATGCTAGGGAGGGCTATGTGCCTATGTATACTGCACACCTCCAAAAGAATCCCGTACTGTGGATGCGCCCAGAGCATCTAAGCTAAATACAAGGTGCGGCAGAATGTTCCGGGGACGGGTCACACTTGTAAATATTAGCACTAATAAACCCTCGTTCTTAGTTAGCAATTTGCATCAGCAGATCTCAAAAGCTCTTTACAAAGGAGGTCAGTATCATTATCCCCATTTCACAGCTGGAGAAATTCAGTCACAGAGGGGGTGGGAGGAAATGACTTGCCCTGTGTCACCCAGAGGCAGGACTAGAACCCAGATTTTCTAAGTCTACCTTTGAGCCATTGGGCCACACCGCCTCTTAATAGGCCTCCATTCCCTCTGCTAGGACTGGTTGAAAAATTTTGGTCAAGTGTTTTTCAACAGATAACTGGGTTTTTGACTAAAAGTTTTCTATGGAAAGTGTCTGCTTTCAGAGAAAAAATTCTGATTCTTTTTTCATCAAAAAGCTAGACACCCCAAAAATGAAATATTTTGATTGCAAAATGCTACCGCAGTGCCTCATGGGAGTTGTCGTTCAAGTACCTCCTATTGAGGACTCCCATTTGCCTTTAGGTCCAGACTTCATCTCCCAGGATGCACCACTGCATGGCTGTGACAGCCATGATGCACCGCCTCTCCTTGCCAAGAGTGTGGTGCATTGTGGGAAATGTAGTGCAACTAAGCAGCCTAGCCTATAAAAGAAAATAGGAGCATGAGGTACCATAGGCATCGACTCCGTGGGTGCTCCAGCCCTAGAGCATCCACAGAAAAAAAATTGTGGGTGTTTAGCACCCACTGGCAGCCAGCTCCCCTCCTCCCCCGCACTCCCACACACCTGTGGCCCCCATGGATCAGTTCCTTCTCCCTCCCAGCGCCTCCTGCACACCGGGGAACAGCTGTTCAGTGGTGTGCAGGAGGTGCTGGGAGGGAGAGAGGGAAGGGGAGGAGCGGGGATGGGGCATGCTCGAGGAACGGGTTGGAAAGAGGCTGAGAAGAGGCGGGGCGGGGTCGGGGCCTTAGGAGAAGGGGTGGAGTGGAGATGGGGCCAGGGGTGGAGCGGGGGGGTTGAGAGGCAGGGCAGTGGTTGGGGCTTTGGGGAAGGAGTGGAGTTTGAGCACCCCCAGGGATAAATTAGAAGCTGGCGCCTGCGTGAGGCACCCAAACGACACCTCCCATGAGTGCTATTTCACACTCCGAATACTCTATTTTTTGGCCAAAGTGTTTAACAGAAAAATAGATTTTTTTTTTCATGAGAAAAAACATATTCTGACCATCTTTAATGAGCACGTTTGTACTGGTTGAGCTGCGTCTACACTAGGGCTTGTACCATTTTAACGACATTGGTTTCTCTACTGATATATTTATAGTGATACAGAACCTGTGTCTCAAACCCTAAATCTCTCTTCACCTCATTTCCCCATCTCTAATGAGGATAATAATCCTTTGTCTCTGATGCCTGTGCAGACTGCAACCCCTTTGGGGCACAGGCTACTTCTTGGTCACATGCTCAGGGTCTAACTGATTGCCATCTGGGGGGTTGGGAAGGAATTTTCCCCCAGGCCAGATTGGCAGTGACCTTGGGGTTTTTTTTTTTTTTTGGTCTTCCTCTGCAGCGTGTGGCTGTGGTTCACGTGCCAGGATTATATGGGTATATCTCACAATCATTTCTCTGCCATTGTGGGGTCCTTGTACACCAGTGCATCTTGGTCCGTCCTATTCACTGCCTACGGCATATAACAGTCTAGTCTCTGGGCTGTGATACTTCAGTCTAATTTTGGTTGTTGGGTGTGGTGTGCAGATGCTGGGTGGTGTCGGTGGCCCATGGTATACAGGAGGTCAGACTGGATGATCTGGTGGTTCCTTCTGGCCTCAAACTGACTCTATGTGTATGTACAATGCCTAACACGGTGGGAACTCAGATCTCAGATAGGTCTTGTAGGTGCCGTTTTATCATAATCAATAACCTGGTGATGGCATGAATTTGGTCAGGACCCTCTCTTGCTCATATAAGGGACATTTCAGCAGGAGGGAGACAATATCATCAGTAGCACAGTCGACTTTAACGATGCAGTTTTTTTCATTGCCATTATTATTAGGAGAGTGGTCCCCCCAGTAAGGATTTGCTTGCACTGGCTATCAGCATCCTGCTTGATTTGACAGGAGATCTCAGAGGTGCAATACATTTTCCGCACCCCCTTACTCTGCCCCGAGCAAACATGCAACTAAATATTACTGCAATATTTTACAAATTGTGTTCAGCTTTTAATGATTTGCCATAACATGCTTGATTAAAAACCTGCCTGAGTTCTAAACCTAATGAACCTTAAACTTTCACATTAGATACATTAATTATGGAGGTCCCAGTGGCATGCCAACATAGGAAAGTTATCTGGCTTCATTAATATGAAAATGAGGGGTTGCCATAAGAACGAAACTAAATTAAAAAAAATGATAAATAAGAAGACTCTATTGCTAAGTCTATTGCATCTCTGAATTAAGTTGCTGTCTTTTGTTTTTCGTATTTTAATTAATCATGCATTTGCAATGTAGCAACATCCCCAAAGTCATCTCTTAAGACGGTGATCGTGCCAGGGACTCATAGGTAGAGCCCTGCGTGGATACAAAAATGTGGAGCCGCATCTGATCCTCAAAGATGGTAAACAAGACAACCGCCTCCGCGGGTGCAGATACCACAGATATAAAGCGGATATCCGTGGAGTTGCAGGGCTCTGCCCATAAGAAACTGTGGAAATACCCAATGCTTTAGGCCATTGGCTTTTAGATAAATATGGTACAAAAATATAGATAGATGGAAATACATGGTGATGGATACGATAGGATATATTTTGAAGCCAGGGTTTGTACTCTGTTTGATACGTTTATTTTTATTCATAAGACAACACTAGAACGTGCCTAACGGTGTCTTTACAAGGTAATAAAATTCACACTAACACATACTGTCAATAGCTATAATCCAAGAGATTGCCCCCACCTGCCTGTCTGAGGAAAATCTCTGTCTGGCTCGAAAGCTCATCTCTCTCACTGACAGAAGTCGGGCCAATAAAAAAATATTCCCTCCCACACCTGGTCTGCCTGTAACCCAGCCAGAATTGCAAGGTCCTCAGCCATTCTTCCACCTTGTTTGGAAAGGGCAGAGGAAACAGAATCCTCCATCCCCTGGAATCATTTATCTTGGCATAATACCATCGGCCATGCAACTCCCCTTCCCCAGGGCAGACCTTTTTACCTGTCAATGCAAAGATCCAATGGAGATGTGGCATGGGGCTGCCGTGGAAACACATTCACTAAAGCGGAGGAGGAGGTGGTTACATTGCAATAGGGGTCATGGTTGCATCACTCACACCTTGAGATCTAGCCGCCCATTTACCCCCACAAAAAATGAGCTATTCCATTAAATGAGCTAGCTCTTCCACTGGTTTAAATGGAGCTACACCATCTGGCCTAGGGTGACCAGATGTCCCGATTTTATAGGGCCAGTCCTGATATTTGGGGCTTTTTCTTATATGGGCTCCTATTACCCCTCACCCCCGTCCCGATTTTTCACACTTGCTGTCTGGTCACCCTAATCTGGCCCAAACTGTTTAAAAACATGCACAGACACCTACACACACACATGGGCACTCATTTATGGATAACAAATGGCAGTGGGTGCTTAGAATCCAATTATGTGTTCATTATGCCACGTTCCGTAGGAAATTGATTACAAATTCTGCTGCAGCCAAGCAAAAGACTGTTAATTAGCTAATTATTGCCCAGCGTACATTCGGAAACCTCGCTCCGTACCCTGAACTTTCGCTCCATATTTCATACATTTTCTGCATTGAGAAGCGGAGGCATAATAGCGGACTCATTGATCTCAGGCTCTGCCTTTCATCGTGGCTCAACAGATGCCCATTTGCCAGGCTAATCTTCTGAAGACGGAGGAGTCTGCTGCCTCACCTTTAGCTCCTAAGCCTCCTTCATGCCTTGCCAGTCTGTCTACTCTTGGTTTGCTGCAGACAGAGAAGGGAATGCAATTTACATTCATTCTTTTCCTCCTGCCTGGTGCTCTGACCCCCTTGAGCTGACTTCACACCCGCCAGCACAACTCCCTGTACATTTTGCTATAATTTCTCTCATGCCCTGTTACTCTGGGATGCTGGATTTCTCCTGTAAGGAGAATGAGCATCCTCTGCTTTGAATGAAGTCAATGGGCCAGACCCATAGCTGGGGTAAGTCACCTGGTTCCATTGTACAGAACAACCCTGATTTATACCAGCTGAAATCCTCCGCTCCGTGAACCATCAGACCCGAATGTCTAGTCATTTGTAATTCCCTCGCTTTTATTTTTCACTCCTGTTTTAGCTGATGACATTCCTCCCATTCTGGGCCAAACCCTCAGTTAGTAGAAACTGCAATCACTGCATGGACTTCAAGAGAGCTACGACAGCTGAAGATCTGTTTTTTCCATATCATCCTTTCATCCCGTTATGAGTCCACCTTAGGGCAATTAAACGACATGGGCCATAACCTCAGCCTGGCATAATTCTGTTGAGTTCAATGAGGCTACAGCATTAACACCAGCTGGGCAACTGGAACAGGGTCCTCAATGGAGCTGTACTGATTTATATTAGATGAGATCTGATCTACATGTATTTTTGACTTTAAAAAGTACATTGAAACATTAAATGATCTTAAAACGAAGGTCCCATGTTAAACCAGTTCCTATTCACATAGAGATCTGGCCAAGCCTACCCTGCTTTCAAACTGTAGCCAGGACTCAGGGCTCAGAGCCAGTTTGGGGGACACGTTTATTTAGTTAAGTGACCCTTATTCCAGCCACTGAAGAGCTGTCTGGCCTTTCACAATACCTCAATGCAGCCCATATATTGTACAGGCATATTCACCCTCCTTCCAGGCTCAAACCTCCGGCTAGGTGAGCTATTCATCAGGAAAGTTTGGGGTTTGTTTGGGGTGTTCTCATGTCAAACTTTGCCTGCTCTCGAAGGTGTGAATCTCCATGAAATTGCAGAGATTCTGCCATATTTTCAAGCCAAATGTTTCTGAGTTGTGTCTGAGTTATTGTTGCTAGGCAGATTTAGCACTCCACATCCAGAAGCTTCTGGAATTGGGTGTGGTAGTTTTGGGTCTGCTCCACTAGGTTGCTGGGGTCAGATCCCCGAGGGCGAGCGGTCAGGGCAGGTGCTTTGCAGGGGGCCATGTGCCAGACATGCCAAACCCGTGAAAAAAATGCAGAAATTGGGCTTGTTTCTGGCTTAATTGGCTTGTGAGTTGCTTGTTGGTAGTTTCTGGCTTGTAGCTTGTTGCTGCTTTTTTTTTTTTTATCAGCTCCCGGCATGCAGGGGCAAGGGAGTGAGAGAGTCGGGGTGCACAGCGGGCCCACCACAGTCCCAGACTGCACGCCTGGGGGGATCTAGTCACAGAGTTGAATGTGGGGAAGTTGACCCTGTGCAATCCTTGCTGAAAATCTTTAGCGACTGCACTCTGGGATTCCAGCTACTTTGCAATGGGAGTTGGGGATTTTTTAGGCACTGGGGAATGGCAGTTAAGTGAACTCTAATCCACCCAAAGGTTACACTACCGAGGTGCTGCTTGCTCACTGTTTTGAAAAAGGAAACAGTGCACACGCTTTAGTATTATTAATATTTGAATAGGATCTAGAGGCCCCCTGCGCTAGATGCTGTACAAACATAGTGAGAGACAGCCCCTGCCCTGAAGTGTTTATGGTCTAATAGACAAGACAGCAAAGAGTACAAAGAGAAGTGACTGGCCCAAGGTACCACATCAGGTCAGTGGCAGAGCGGGGAAGAGACTTCGGGTTTCCTGTAGTCCAGTTCCCTTTTCACTAGACTATGACACTTTGTATCAGCCTTCTCCAGAGAAGTGAATTTCACCTTCTGGTGAGTTAAGCACATGGGTTGGGGTTTCAGGAATTTGAGATCTAGGCCCATCTCTGACACCTTGTGGATGTGCTTACCCAGCATGCTGCGAGCATTACTTAGCAGGTAAACATTGCACCCATTTGATTGAGGAGGTGACCGAGGCTGAGACGTGCACACAAGGTCACATAGCAAGTGTGTCAATGAGGACTATAACATAAGGCCTATTCCTCTTTGTACTTTCACACGAGTGTATCTCTATTGATTCCAATTGATTTACTTCTGTGTATGAGAAATCCAGGCTTCCTCTATACCTAACTTGGTGCTTTTACGGCCCTCATCATGATTTGGAAGTAGGTTAAATCCTCTTTGCACTAGTGCTGGTTGGAAAATCTTGAAATTTTGCACTCCTACCCTGCACTAATGGAAAGTGAGTACAGTGACTACATGAGATTCAAAGCACTGGAGAATCAGGCCAGCAACGTCAAGCAAATCTCTCAAGCAAATCATTTAGGGCTAATTATGAATGTAATTACACCAGCATAAACCAAGAGCAAGTCTGCCAAATTCACCCCTGAACACTGGTGTCAATGGGATCAGAATTAGGGCCTTGATTTTTCTGACCCTCCATCTGCAAAATGGGTTCAATTGATTGCAAAGCCAGGCAATATACAGGATTTAAGATGTCGAAGCCACAAAGACATGGGCCATATCCTCAGTTGGCGTAAATCAGGATCACTTCACTGATGTCACTGGGGCTACACCAATTTACCCCCTCTGAGAACTTGGCCAACTATCATTATTTGGATCTTCAGCCCATAAGCAACTTACAGATGAGAGGACATTGTATCAAACGCAGCTCTCTAAATTTAATCCCCCTTTCTGGATGCCTATTTACATGAGAGAGGTATCTAGGGGACTCACTGATTAGATTGTTATTCTCTGGCCTAGATATATCCCCATAAATATTCTCGCACTACTGTGGCAAAGAACTCTCTTGCCAGTTTCTGGTGATTTATTCATTAGATAGATATGTAATTTTTTGTTTGTTTCAAAATATTTCTACGGCATTGTCAGGGCTCAGAACAATGGAGGCAGTGATTTATCACTCACATCCAGCTAACCAAAGAGGTGGTTATTAAGAAGATTCAGAGAACAAACCCACACTTCTATCATCATCTCTCCAAACGGAGCTGAAGCAGACGAACAAAATGAACTTGATGAGCTCTTTAGAGCATAGGCGAGACGGGGGGCAGAATAAGCACAAGAAAAAAATGAAGCTTGAGTGATATCAGAAAGAAAACAAGCCATTGCTTTGAGAACCGTAGCTGTGGGTTACACTGCAGGGTACCTGTGGCTGGAAGAGGAGCTTCTGTCTCTTGCCTCTGTGATGAGCCCCCCTCATGGGTCATCTCGGGGGTTTGAACCTAGGAGCTGTACAGCACATATTTTAACTGACTTTAGCCAATTTTAATCCAGAATAAGAGTGTTCACACACACACAGGCAGTGGCACTGAACTACATTGATTTAGGAAACATTTAAGTGAATCGATTGCAAGTTTACATGAAACTGGAGAGGAAGGTTGGTCCAGCACTTAGGGTGCTAGCATGGGACACGGGAGACTTTGTTTTCATTCTCTCCTCTGCCATAGACCTCCTGTGTGACCTTGGATAAGTCACTTAGTCTCTCTGTGCCTCAGTTTCCCATCTGTAAACTGGGGATTTTAGCACTTCCCTACCTCACGGGGTGCTGCGGTGCTCAGATATGATGATGATGTGGGCTAGGTAATTATCTAAAATAGACAGACTAGTCCTGATACTGCTCTCGGTCAAGACAAGAGGCTTTGCCTTTATGGGCAATGACCCTGCTCCATTGAAGCCACTGAGTTCCTTCTGTTGTCCTTGACATATGCCTTCAATCACACTTTATAATAAGGTTCCAGTTATACATGATTTATAAAGGGTTAACAGATATGGTAAGAAAGGCTGGCTGGAAAAAATGTAATCAAAATTTTTTTGTCAGAAAATGCTGTTTGTCAAAGCCAAAATGGTTCAGGGATATGCATTGATGTTGACAAAAGATTCAATGGAAAGGTTTCTGAGGTCCTGGGTGAACTTTCTGATCAATTCCAGAGCAAGGAGAAGAGAGAAGGAAATCAGCATTTTGTGAAGCTTTTGAAAGGTTTTATTTTTGTTCCAATGTGAAACAAGAACCAACGCTGAAACCTCAAAAGCTGTCATGAAACAAAACGATCATTCTTTGGCCAATCCTAGGCATGTTATAAACATGAAGAAACATGTTATAGATATGAATAGTGTATGTTATAGATGGTATAAGCATATCAACAGACCGTGTTGTAGAAGGTAATAAGCAACTCACTGTCAGCGGACAAGGTCAGAGCAGGAGTCAGGCCTAGTGGTCAGAGCCTGAATGCCAGAACCACGGGTCAAGACAGAGTTGGGGTCAGGAATCAGCGCCAAGAGTCGGGACCGAAGTCAGAGTCCAAATGCCAAAGCCAAGAGTTGAAGCAACGCCGTGTCGGAGCCAAGGGTCGGAACTGGATTACCAGGAGCTGGGCTGGTTCTGAGACAGGAGTGAGGCGGGAAGAGGCTGGGAACTTGGGAAGAAGGCTGGGTGCGGGGCAGGATCTGGGCGGGAGCGGTGGAGAAGCAGAGCAGGAGCAGGGCTTGGAGAGACGAACACAGGGAGGAAGAGAGCCCATGGGCATGTGCGTTGAGCGGCCAGTGAGCTACTGCTGCTGCTATGTTTAAGAACCTGCCTGCTGGCTTCCTCGGCCAATCAGGCAGGGGAAGTCCAACAGGCAGCCTCGCTTACTCGTTAGGGCATTAGCTTTACTGAGCAGACACAGCTGAGGGCCTTATTCCCAACCTTCACTGACCTGTTGGACTCTAGAATTGATTAACTCTTTACCAAAACATCTTCCAATCACCATTTATAAACTCCATCCCAAGCTCTGTGGGGCAGGGACCAGCTTTTTGTTCTGTGTCTGTCCAGCACCTAGCAAACCGGGGCCCTGCTCCGTGACTGGGTCTCCTAGGTGATACCCTCACCCACCTAACAGCAATAAAAATGTCTAGCATTGAGCGCAACGGGGTCCCCGGTCCACATCTCGGGCTGCTAGGCACGGCCAGAATACAAATAATGAACAATAATAAAATATGAATACAGCCTTAATATGAAGTGTGACTGCTCTACTCTGCTCTGGTTAGGCCTCAGCTGGAGTATTGTGTCCAGTTCTGGGCACCGCATTTTAAAAAAGATGTCGAGAAATTGGAAAGGGTCCAAAGAAGAGCAACAAGAATGATTAAAGGTCTTGAGAACATGACCTATGAAGGAAGGCTGAAAGAACTGGGTTTGTTTAGTTTGGAAAAGAGAAGACTGAGAGGGGACATGATAGCAGTTTTCAGGTATCTAAAAGGGTGTCATGAGGAGGAGGGAGAGAACTTGTTCACCTTAGCCTCTAAGGATAGAACCAGGAACAATGGGTTTAAACTGCAGCAAGGGAGGTCTAGGTTGGACATTAGGAAAAAGTTCCTAACTGTCAGGGTGGTTAAACACTGGAACAAATTGCCTAGGGAGGTTGTGGAATCTCCGTCTCTGGAGATATTTAAGAGTAGGTTAGATAAATGTCTATCAGGGATGGTCTAGACAGTATTTGGTCCTGCCATGCGGGCAGGGGACTGGACTCGATGACCTCTCGAGGTCCCTTCCAGTCCTATAATCTATGAATCTATGAATAAGTGTCTTAGTAGTACTTTGCATGGAGCGTGTCAGTAGGAGATGGGATGGAACACTGCAAACGCTCCACCCAATAACACCCAGTAGAGCACGGCTACTGTACTTTGCCCTTTACGTATGCTACACTAGGTCACTTTTCATCTAAGGAGCTAATGTGCTTAATCGTTTATTAAACTTTGCACTGTGAGGTCGGATAATCGTGTGGGGGTAAACACACAACTAGGCCTCAAGAGATCTGTGTTCAATTCCTGGCTCAGCCCCAGACTTCCTGTGTGTGACCTTGGACAAGTCACTTTATCACTCTGTGCCTCTAGTCCCCATCTGTAAAATGGGCACATTAATACTTCCTTTCCCCAGTCTACACATGAACCCTGGTCATGGAGCAGGACCCCATTGTGCCAGGCGCTGTATAAACACAGAACAAAAAGACAGTCCCTGGTCCAAAGAACTTACAATCTAAATGAAGATCAGAAGCTCTTCAGGGCAGGGACTGACAGTACAGCACCTTGCACAATGGGGACTTGATCCCAAATGGGGCTGCTAGATGCTACCATAATACAAATAACAAAAAATCAGTTCATTTTCCCCATTTTTTTTTACAGGTGGTGAATGGAGGCATGGAGCGTCTGGAGTGACTTGCCCCATGTCACCTCGGGAGGGTGTCAGAGGCAAGACTTGGAATTCCAGGAGTTGGCTTCTTTCTCCCTGTGACATCGATCATTAACTTGTCGGACACCTCTGCCAGCCTAGACCCCCCGCGATGCAGAATAGCTCGGGCATCGCACAAAGTCAGAAGGGATGAGGTCAGGCCTGGCAGCCTCTGGAGCTCACGCGGGTCTCCTAATTAATTGCTATCCCCTACTGCTGCTCCTTAGGCCAGTGCAGTACGGCTGGGCCCTTCTGAGCTGAAACAATAATCCCATGCTTCACTGGACAGAAAATGACTGTCACTTTCACCAAATCCTGACGCTGGGTAAAATGCATTATGTCAAACAGCTAACAGCGTTCTTGTGACAAAATGTGTTTTTGTCTAATATCTTGATCATATCTGTCGGCAAAATGAGTTCTGTAAAATTCCCTTAAAGCCTTCTGTCAAATTAAAACTTGTTTTTTCCCCACCCAAAGACAGATCTCTTATTCTGATGGCAAAATTCATTTGATCTGATCCCTTAATCTCTTCTCGTGGCAAAGCATGATGCTGAAATTCCCAAAGCCATTTTTCAGGGAAATATCATCCCTCTCCCCCTTCTCTCCACATAGCTGTTGTTAAAGATTTTTTTTAAACCAACAAAATTCAGGCATAAGAACAACCATTTTGCTTCTCAAAATATATGTATATATAAATCATGGCAAATTACAAAGCCACTTTATTTCCCCCCCCCCCCCCAAGTACAAGGCAGAAGCAGTGAAGAAGGAGAAATCAATGTCAAAGAACTAGAGAGGCAAGAATGAAACAGTAATAATAATACTAGTAATAACAATAAATAGGTGCAAGGTATACATTATTGTGCAGTCAAAGGCAAAGATAACAAAGTATGGAAAGATGAAGAAATGACAAATCATTGGAAGGCAGAAATTATCTTTTCTTCTCTGTGACTTCAGTGGTGATGATGGCCTCCCAGAGAGTGCGCACCCAGGCATTCACCATACGTATCTGCTTGTCAATACAGATGTCATAGTCAATTATATTTCAAATTATCGCTTTCCAAGCCAGCCCTGTATGGTGTTGCTATTCAAATCAAATATGTGGTCAATGTTCCGGCCTGACCAGAATAAAAAAAAACAACTCATGTGAGGAAAGCAGTTCATGGAATCATTGAGTGAAGGTAAAAAACAAACAACAAAAAGTTGTGATGCCATTCCGATTCTGTCTTCAAAAAGTTTGGACCTTATTAGAAACTGAGGCTTCGCTCCCCTGCTCCCATCTTTCCTTTTTTGTGCTTTTTCTTTTGCTTGTGAAATTGCCAACTTATTTCATGCAGCAATTTACATAATCGTATTCTTTTGTTTGGTGGATGTCATTTTGTAAATGACATTAATTGCCAAAGAATAATAAGACATACAGCACCGCAAAATATGTATCTCTATATTTGCATGTCAATTTTTGAACTGTATTCATTTCCAGAGGATAAAAACAAAGATTGGGAGTCTGTCGTGGGGGATTTTTGAGATGCTAAATGTGCACTTGGGGATTGTGCTGTCTTTGATCAATCCAAGGTGGAAAAGAGGGGAAAAGTGGACTCTGGGAAGTTTGTCAGCAGTTGCTAGAACTGAAAAATGAAGATTCTGATTTGCTGTTGGGTTTGGCTCAAAGTACAGCACTACTGCATGTGCGGCGGAAACTCCCTGAAAGCGTGGGGGGGGGGTCCACAGGCACCATGTCACCCCTTCTTCCCGAGACCCTGCCCTCGTGCCACCCCTTCTCCTGGAGGCCCTGCCCCAACAACACCTCTTCCCCCCAAGACCCCGCCCCCATTTGCTCCTCTCTGCCCCCTTCCCCCATCACTCGAAGTGGGAGGGCCATGGCCCCTTGCACTGCCCCCCTCCCCAATTCCAGCACCCTGCTACAAGGGCCAGCATGGGCCAGTGGATCGTGGGAGTCAGGAGATCGGTATTCTATTCAGGAATAGACTGCAACCAACCTGCTCTGTGTCCTTGAGCAAATCACTTCCCCTCTCTGTGCCCCTTTCCCTTCCTACCCCTTGTTTGTCTTGTGCATTTAGACTGTAAACTCTTCCAGGCAGGGACTGTCTCTTCTTATGTGCCTGCACAGCACCTGGCACAAGAGTTACCTTGGTGAGAGCCTTATGCACTACGGTAATATTAATATTACTAATTAGGGGGTGCGTGATCATGAAGCTCTCCTGGCATAATCCGAAGCATGCATAGCCAGATTCTAATCTCAGTTAAATCGCAGTCAGTCTGGAGGAAGTTTAATGAAATCAATGTTCTTTACTCTGGATTCACAACTGGTGTAACTGACACCACAATCCAGCCCTAAATCAATTGGTATGGGCCTGTTAAGATGAGGACAGCAAACTTGTTTTATAGCAAATGTCAATTTCAGCTTCTCGGCTGGATCTGAGGCTGAAAAACCATCTGAGCAAACCAAATTTAAGAGGCCCATTGTCACTTTCTTTTAAGTAGTTCTGTTTGTTCAGGCAGGAAAGGAAAGATCCCACTGCCAGCTCTACCGCTGATTAAAACAAGACGGTGCAGCAGTCACACCTCTGATATCTCCTTCTGGGTGGATTAGTATTAGCAACCTCATTTTACCCAGGGACAAACAGAGGCAGCGAGAGGTTAAGTAACTTTCCCAGGGGCACACGTTGAGTCAAAGACTGGGCTGGGAAAAGCACCCAGCCATCCCAACTTGGTGTGTGTGAAATACTAGGACAGGGACACGTCTTCCTATGTACATAGGTACAGAACCTAACGCAAGGCCCCCCCGATTCTGATTGGTATCCCTAAGTATCATTATCATTGTTTTTCAGTTTAGAAGATTGTTAGCCTGATCCTGAGCGGTGCTGATCCCCCTTTCCTCCCCCGAAGTCAGTGCAAGTTGTGGGCACTCAGCCCCTGAAGTCATTGGGCCCTTAGTTATAAGCCCAAAGTTGGGTCCATTTCCAAATTTTCGGCCAAATTTTTGCTATGACTATAGTCACAGATCAGTTTTTGACCAATAATGGCTTTGCACTGAAACTAACATTTTCCCCATGATTTCAGAGAAAATATCCCATTTTGTCCAAAATGGGCATAAACTCTCGGAAGAAAGTGCAAAAAATGGCATTTTTCTGCAAAATGAAGGTGTGGGGCTTGCTTCTCCATTGCCCTGCAGTCACGTACCTGTGCAAACTGAGCACCATTGAGTATAAATTCCTGGTGTTTGGCATCGTTCAGTTTTACACCTTCTCTGCACAGAGGAAAATGACAATACAAGGTAGAAGTACTAGAGAATTAGGCCCCTTCACAGACCAATTGTCATAACTATAAAGGGAAGGGTAACAGACCTCTTGTGTAAGTACTATAAAATCCCTCCTGGCCAGAGACTCCAAAATCCTTTTACCTGTAAAGGGTCAAGAAGCTCAGGTAACCTGGCTGACAGCAGACCCAAAGGACCAATAAGGGGACAAGATACTTTCAAATCTTGGTGGGGGGAAGGCTTTTGTTTGTGCTCTTTGTTTTGGGGGTTGTTCGCTCTTGGGACTGAGAGGGACCAGACATCAATCGAGGTTCTCCAAATGTTTCTGAACAAGTCTCTCGTATTTCCAACTTGTAAGTAAACAGCCAGGCAAGGCGTGTTAGTTTTTATCTTTGTTTTCTCAACTTGTAAATGTACCTTTTTGCTAGAGTGTTTATCTCTGTTTGCTGTAACTTTGAACCTGAGGCTAGAGGGGATTCCTCTGGGCTCTTTAAGTTTGATTACCCTGTAAAGTTAGTTTCCATCCTGATTTTACAGAGATGATTTTTACCTTTTTCTTTAATTAAAAGCCTTCTTTTTAAGAACCTGATTGATTTTTCCTTGTTTTTAGATCCAAGAGGTTTGGATCTTGATCCACCAGGAGTTGGTGGGAGGTAGGAGGGGGGATGGTTAATTTCTCCTTGTTTTAAGATCCAAGGGGTTTGGATCTGTATTCACCAGGAGTTGGTGGGAGGTAGGAGGGGGGATGGTTAATTTCTCCTTGTTTTAAGATCCAAGGGGTTTGGATCTGTATTCACCAGGGAATTGGTGAAGAGTCTCTCAAGGCTATCCAGGGAAGGAAATTAGCACATTTGGGAGTGGTGGCAGCGGACCAGATCTAAGCTGGTAGTTAAACTTAGAAGTTTTCATGCAGGCCCCCACATTTGCACCCTAAAGTTCAGAGTGGGGAAGCAGCCTTGACACCACTAGTGACACCCAGTTGCCTGCTCTAACCATTAAACTAGATCACACTCCTTCCCGAACCATGTTCTCTGTAGACAAAACAGGTTTTAGGTCCCAGCGAAGACCAAGGTCTCAGTGCACTAAGAATACACATGTTAAGAGACAGTCTTTGTCCCAAAGAGTTTACAATATAAGCAGACAACAGAGACAAGTGCATTCCTACAGAATGGAAACTGAGGCACAAAAAGATTGAATAGAGCTGATCTAAAAATGGTTGAAAATGTGCATGAAAATTTTCCAGTTTTTGATGAAAACCAAAAATCTGAAATTTTTTGGTAAAATGTTTTGCTTTTGTAAAAACAGAGTGTGGTATGGGGTGTGTGGGGTTTTGGGGGGGGGGGGGGGGTTGGTTTTGTTGTCAAAAAGACATTTCTGTGAAGTTTTTAATTTTCATTCCCAGAGATCACAGGCCATCACACTGACCAATATTGTCTCATTGTTTCCTTGTAGTACCCCATCTGTTGTCTCGTCTTATCCTTCCGTTCTCAGCTTCTTGTCACAGGGACCATCTTTTTGTTCTCTGCTTGTACAGCACCTAGCACAACGGGGGATTAGCCCATGACTAGGGCTCCTGGGTGCTAAATGATGGTAAATTAAAAGGAAAAAGTCCATTTGTCATTGGGAAACAAGATTCGCTGGGATATTTTTGACCAGCGGTATGAGATCAAACCTCTTTCCCAAGATCACCCAGGAAATTTGTAACAGAGCTGAGGACTGAGCTCTCTCCCCCCCCCCCCCCTTTTTTTTTTTTGGAGTAATTTACAAGACCATCCTTCTCTTCCCAGTGGCTTGATCTGCCCTTAATGGAGATGAATGGAGCACTGTATGTGTGTCTGGTATGATTTTGCCCATCATCACATTTAGACAAGGATGTGAAAAAATCTCTACTGTCTGGAGTTAATGATTTCTTAAGCTCTTCTGCCCCCCCTCCCCTGCCACATCACTAAGATGATGACTAAACATCGTCTGGGTAATTGATGGTGTGGAAAACATGGTTGCAAAGCTGGCATCCCTGTCATGAATTAGGAACTCACACTCTTCAGGGGAAACAATATATACACTTAGCTACAAAATAAGCATATGATAATTATAGATAATTACATTCCCTATTTATAGATAAAAATACATTAAAAATTTTTGTTTGCTGCAATTATACACCTACTCTCAGATCACAGTGTAATAACTGTAGAGCGGGAACTTCGCCAATGCACGTCTCGCAAAAAATATGAAACAAAGCCTAAATAAAAACCAGAAACCAAATGGTGGTACAGCTGATGCTGTAATAGCAGGCCTAGTAAAGTGCCCTTCTCTTTAGAAACCCTCACAGGATTTCTAAACATCATGAGGTTTCCACGTGTGACATCCCTGAGTGGAATTTTGGGCTTGGGGTTAAGATCACTTTGGGTTTGTCTACACAGCCTGTAGGAGCAAACCTCCCAGCCTGGGCTCTGGAGACTTGGGAGGAGGTGGGCTTCAGAGCCCGAGTCACAACTTCAAAGTGCTGTGTACCCAGCTGTTAGAGCATGTAAGGGGTCGGACTCACCCCTGTGGTGCCTCCTGCTGGTCACTTTAGGGAATCAGCTCAATCCAGCCCAGAGTGCCCTCTGCAGGCCAGTGATCTGCCTTGTCCTCTGACTAGCTCCCATGTCCCTCCCAGGACACCAGTGCCCCTTGCTCTGGGTGCTGCCCCCTGGCAGTACCCACAGACGCTGGGTCTCCCGTCCCAGGGGAACCCCCACCCATTAACCCCACCTCAGAAGAAGGCTACTGCCAGTCATCATCTAGCCCCATGCCCAGGGGCAGACTGCACTATCAGCCACTCATCACTGGCAGGGTTGGGTTTGGACCTGCTGCCTTGGCCTACACCTGGGTTGTCCTCTGCAACCCCCAGTACCCCTTAGCCTAATACTAGGCCGCAGCCTGGGGCTTTCTAGACTGCAACTACTCAGCCTGCTCCACTCAGGTACACTGTCTTAGCTCCCTGCAGCCAGGCCCTTCTCCCACTCTATGTGCAGAGAAAGACTCTGTCTGAGCTCCTGGCTCCCAGCCTTTATAGGGCCAGCTGGGCTCTGATTGGGGCGTGGCCCAGCTGCAGCTACTTCCCCAATCAGCCCAGTAGCTGCTTCTCCCTGCAACAGCCCTATCCCAGGGCCGTTCCAACCCCCTCAGGGCAGGAGCTGGGGACCACTCCTCTATAGAGAGTGCTTGGTGTCCTTAGACTGCCCTGCTGGCTGGAGCTCCTTCACCCTCCCTTCCGCCCTGGGCTGCTGCTGGCGAGAGGGTTCCCTCCCTGGACTGCTATTGCTGCCACTGCTGCTGAGCAAGGGCCTTGCCGGCCAGCCCCCCGCTCCCCACCATCTCTGGAGGGAGAAGTCAGGACCCCACCTTCACCACTGTTGCTACCACCTGTAGGGGGTCCTTCCTGCCTAGTTGCTGGAGCTGCTGCTGCTGTGTTTCTCCTGGGGAGCTGCAGGAGGAAGAGGACTGCGCGGCCCATCGGCTGCTGGGGGAGCGCACCGGACTCTGGAGACCACTGTGGAGGGGGCTATTCAGGACTGAGTAATTTTTGAACTGTGCTCTAGTGGTGGGGGTCTAGACTGTGTTTGTGGGGATGCAGGGGGTGTGGTGTGGTGCCCCCTAAACCCCCCCCCCCACCACCACCACCACCACCATTGCCCCCTCCACCACCCCCACAGCCCATTTACCATCTGCCTCCACTCCTGCCTCTGGGACTCTGCTGCTCTCCTGGCCTCCCGCGCCCTATTGCCATCGTTGGGGCCTGCAGCACCAGGCAGCCGCACATTGACTTTTGGTACAAGTGCTCGTGGGCGCACCTACCCCCTCCCTGGACTGACCCCTTCCCCTTCGCAACAGGCCCCCCAGCTTTGCCCCTTGCTGCCTACTCCATTTGCCCTCTGTAGCCTTTTGCCCCTCCCCAGCTTTAGTTTGTTTGCCTGCTCCGCCCTTTTCCCTCTGCAGCTTGGTTTGTTTGTCCCACCCCAGCCCTACAGTTAGCCCCTTGGTTCCTCTGCCCCATTCCCAGCCTGGTTGCTCCCCTTCCTTTGCGCCCCCCTTGCCCTCATTGACCCCTCCCCTCGTGTGCCCATACCCCCTCCCATGCGCTTGGGCCCCCTACCCCGTTTTGG
This sequence comes from Trachemys scripta elegans, assembly GCF_013100865.1. NCBI lineage: Eukaryota > Metazoa > Chordata > Testudines > Emydidae > Trachemys > Trachemys scripta. The sequence continues at coordinate 14,024,541 of NC_048317.1, read as the reverse complement.
TTACTCACTGCACCCCCTGATGTTCTTGTAACCTTCCCTCCCCTAGTGCAGCTAGAGGAGCCGGTTTCCATCTTAGGTCGGTGACTGACAAGCCCCACCCCAAGCCCTACAGAGCACTAGTGGGAGCCTTGCCAGGGGCACCAGAACAGTAGGAGTCAGGGGGCCATGGCCCCATCACTTTTTACTGGCTGTGAGGGGGTGTGTGGCCGGAGAGGAGCAAATGTAGGGTGGGGTCTTGGGGAGAAGAGGCAGCACAGGAGCGGGGGTTTGGGGGAAGGGATGGCATGGGGGGGCCCTCGGGGAGAAGTGGCAGCGAGGGTGAGGTCATGGTTTGGGCCCTGTGGGCCCCCCACTTCTAAGAAGCTTCCTTTGCTCCTGATCCCTGCTAACCCGGGTCTGCCGACCAGGGCTGGGGGTGGGGGTCACTCCTGAGGGCTGTTTTGACAAACCCTAAGGAGTACTGAGCAGGGCAGGGCTTAGTTCTGCCCCCAACGTCCTCAGGAGTGTCTATGTGACGCTGGGTTAGCAAAGCGGGTGGACGGCACCCACCTTCTACTAGATTTCAATGATACTTTGAGGCACCAGTTCAAAACCAGGGCCACCCTTCACACATGTAACAAAACCACAATAGTCCTCCAAGCCCCCCGCAGTGAGTGGAAAGGCTCCAGTTGACTTCAATGGGCTTTGACATAGGCCCCAGATGAGTGAGACTCAGACCTCAGTGCGTCAGGAGCCAAATTAGCGCTCAACATTACCCAAAAAAGCCACAGTTGTGTGAATTCACTGTTTTATTTACTATAGTGCTAGATATTCATATTTAAACAGTCTGACGGGGAAATATTTAGTATATATGTATAATTCTCACAACAAAATGACTGACCAAGTATTATTACTTTATCAACTACAATTGGTTAAGAACATAGTAAAAGCATCCTGATCGGTTAATAGCTTAGATTAGTTAATACTTAAATCAAAAAAGGTAGGAATAATAAGGTCAGTTTTCAGAATGGAGAGAGGTAAAGCGTGGTGTCCCCCAGGGGTCTGTACTGGGACCAGTCCTATTCAACATATTCAAAAATGATCTAGAAAAAGGGGTATACAGTGAGGTGGAAAAATGTGCAGATGATACAAAACTGCTCAAGATAGCTAAGCCCCAGGCAGCCTGCGAAGATCTACAAAAGGATCTCTCAAAACTGGGTGACTGGGCAACAAAATGGCAGATGAACTTCAATGTTGATAAATGCAAAGTAATGCACAGTGGAAAACATAACCCCAATTATACACACAAAATGATGGGGTCTAAATTAGCTGTTACCACTCAAGAAAGGGATCTTGGAGTCGTTGTGGATAGTTCTCTGAAAACATCCACTCAATGTTCAGGGGCAGTCAAAAAAGCAAATAGAATTTTGGGAATCATTAAGAAAAGGATAGATAAGACAGAAAATATCATATTGCCTCTATATAAATCCATGGTATGCCCACATAGAATCATAAAATATCAGGGTTGGAAGAGACCTCAGGAGGTCAGCTAGTCCAACCCCCTGCTCAAAGCAGGACCAATTCCCAACTAAATCATCCCAGCCAGGGCTTTGTCAAGCTGGGCCTTAAAAACCTCCAAGGAAGGAGACTCCACCACCTCCCTAGGTAACGCATTCCAGTGCTTCACCACCCTCCTAGTGAAATAGTGTTTCCTAATATCCAACCTGGACCTCCCCCACTGCAACTTGAGACCATTGCTCCTTGTTCTGTCATCTGCCACCACTGAGAACAGCCGAGCTCCATCCTCTTTGGAACCCCCCTTCAGGTAGTTGAAGGCTGCTATCAAATCCCCCCTCATTCTTCTCTTCTGGAGACTAAACAATCCCAGTTCCTTCAGCCTCTCCTCATAAGTCATGTGCTCCAGACCCCTAATCATTTTTGTTGCCCTCCGCTGGACTCTTTCCAATTTTTCCACATCCTTCTTGTAGTGTGGGGCCCAAAACTGGACACAGTACTCCAGATGAGGCCTCACCAATGTCGAATAAAGGGGAATGATCACATTCCTCGATCTGCTGGCAATGCCCCTACTTATACAGCCCAAAATGCCATTAGCCTTCTTGGCAACAAGAGCACACAGTTGACTCATATCCAGCTTCTCGTCCACTGTGACCCCTAGGTCCTTTTCTGCAGAACTGCTACCTAGCCATTCGGTCCCTAGTCTGTAGCAGTGCATGGGATTCTTCCGTCCTAAGTGCAGGACTCTGCACTTGTCCTTGTTGAACCTCATCAAGTTTTTTTTGGCCCAATCCTCTAATTTGTCTAGGTCCCTCTGTATCGGATCCCTACCCTCTAGTGTATCTACAAACCTCCTAGTTTAGTGTCATCTGCAGTCCACACCATCCTCCAGATCATTAATAAAGATATTAAACAAAACCGACCCTTGGGGCACTCCGCTTGAAACCGGCTGCCAACTAGACATGGAGCCATTGATCACTACCCGTTGAGCCCAATGATCTAGCCAGCTTTCTATCCACTTTACAGTCCATTCATCCAGCCCATACTTCTTTAACTTGGCGGCAAGAATACTGTGGGAGACCATATCAAAAGCTTTGCTAAAGTCAAGGAATAACACATCCACTGCTTTCCCCTCATCCACAGAGCCAGTTATCTCATCATAGAAGGCAATTAGGTTAGTCAGGCACGACTTCCCCTTGGTGAATCCATGCTGACTGTTCCTGATCACTTTCCTCTCCTCTAAATGTTTCATAATTGATTCCTTGAGGACCTGCTCCATGATTTTTCCAGGGACTGAGGTGAGGCTGACTGGCCTGTAGTTCCCCGGATCCTCCTCCTTCCCTTTTTTAAAGATGGGCACTACATTAGCCTTTTTCCAGTCATCCAGGACCTCCCCCGATCGCCATGAGTTTTCAAAAATAATGGCTCTGCAATCTCATCCGCCAATTCCTTTAGCACCCTCGGATGCAGCGCATCCGGCCCCATGGACTTGTGCATGTCCAGTTTTTCTAAATAGTCCCGAACCACTTCTTTCTCCACAGAGGGCTGGTCACCTTCTCCCCATATTGTGCTGCCCAGTGCAGCAGTCTGGGAGCTGACCTTGTTCGTGAAGACAAAGGCAAAAAAAGCATTGAGTACATTAGCTTTTTCCACATCCTCGGTCACTAGGTTGCCTCCCTCATTCAGTAAGGGGCCCACACTTTCCTTGACTTTCTTCTTGTTGCTAACATACCTGAAGAAACCCTTCTTGTTATTCTTAACATCTCTTGCTAGTTGCAACTCCAAGTGTGATTTGGCCTTCCTGATTTCACTCCTGCATACCTGAGCAATATTTTTATACTCCTCCCTGGTCATTTGTCCAATCTTCCACTTCTTGTAAGCTTCTTTTTTGCGTTTAAGATCAGCAAGGATTTCACTGTTTAGCCAAGCTGGTCGCCTGCCATATTTACTATTCTTTCTACACATCGGGATGGTTTGTTCCTGCAACCGCAATAAGGATTCTTTAAAATACAGCCAGCTCTCCTGGACCACTTTGCCCTTCATGTTATTCTTCCAGGGGATCCTGCCCATCTGTTCCCTGAGGGAGTCAAAGTCTGCTTTTCTGAAGTCCAGGGTCCGTATTCTGCTGCTCTCCTTTTTTCCTTGTGTCAGGATCCTGAACTCGACCATCTCATGGTCACTGCCTCCCAGGTTCCCATCCACTTTTGCTTCCCCTACTAATTCTTCCCTGTTTGTGAGCAGCAGGTCAAGAAAAGCTCTGCCCCTAGTTGGTTCCTCCAGCACTTGCACCAGGAAATTGTCCCCTACACTTTCCAAAAACTTTCTGGATTGTCTGTGCACCGCTGTATTGCTCTCCCAGCAGATATCAGGGTGATTAAAGTCTCCCATGAGAACCAGGGCCTGCGATCTAGCAACTTCTGCTAGTTGCCAGAAGAAAGCCTGGTCCACCTCATCCCCCTGGTCTGGTGGTCTATAGCAGACTCCGACCACGACATCACCCTTGTTGCTCACACTTCTCAACTTTATCCAGAAACTCTCAGGTTTTTCTGCAGTTTCATACCGGAGCTCTGAGCACTCATACTCCTCTCTTACATAAAATGCAACTCCCCCACCTTTTCTGCCCTGCCTGTCCTTCCTGAACAGTTTATATCCATCCATGATAGTACTCCAGTCATGTGAGTTATCCCACCAAGTCTCTGTTATTCCAATCGCATCATAGTTCCCTGACTGTGCCAGAACTTCCAGTTCTCCCTGCTTGTTTCCCAGGCTTCTTGCATTTGTGTATAGGCACTTAAGATAACTCATCGATTGTCCCTCTTTCTCAGCATGAGACAGGAGTCCTCCCCTCTTGCGCTCTCCTGCTTGTGCTTCCTCCCAGGATCCCATTTCCCCACTTACCTCAGGGCTTTGGTCTCCTTCCCCCGGTGAACCTAGTTTAAAGCCCTCCTCACTAGGTTAGCCAGCCTGCTGGCGAAGATGCTCTTCCCTCTCTTCGTTAGGTGGAGCCCATCTCTGCCTAGCACTCCTCCTTCTTGGAACACCATCCCATGGTCGAAGAATCCAAAGCCTTCTCTCCGACACCACCTGCATAGCCATTCGTTGACTTCCACGATTCGACGGTCTCCACCTAGGTCTTTTCCTTGCACAGGGAGGATGGACGAGAACACCACTTGCGCCTCAAACTCCTTTATCCTTCTTCCCAGAGCCACGTAGTCTGCAGTGATCCGCTCAAGGTCATTCTTGGCAGTATCATTGGTCCCCATGTGGAGAAGCAGGAAGGGGTAGCGATCCGAGGGCTTGATGAGTCTCGGCAGTCTCTCCGTCACATCGTGTATCCTAGCTCCTGGCAAGCAGCAGACCTCTCGGTTTTCCCAGTCGGGGCGGCAGATACTTAGATGACTCAGTCCCCCTGAGGAGGGAGTCCCCGACCACCACCACCCTCCTCCTCCTCTTGGGAGTGGTGGTCGTGGAACCCCCATCCCTAGGACAGTGCATCTTTTGCCTTCCAATCGGTGGAGTCTCCTTCTGCTCCCTTCCCTCAGATGGCTCATCTAGTCCACTCTCTGCATTAGTACCTGTAGAGAGAACATGGAAACGATTGCTCACCTGTATCTCCATTGCTGGTACATGGACGCTCCTGTTTCTCCTTCTGGAGGTCACATGCTGCCAAACTTCTTCACCATCCTTCTGTCCCTGCTGCCATCTTGAATACTGTTTGCAGATGTGGTCGCCCCATCTCAAAAAAGATATATTGGGATTGGAAAAGGTTCAGAAAAGGGCAACAAAATTATTAGGGGTATGGAACGGCTGCCATATGAGGAAAGATTAATAAGACTGGGACTTCTCAACTTGGAAAAGAGACAACTAAGGAGGGAAATGATTGGGGTCTATAAAATCATGACTGGTGTGGAGAAATAAGGAAGTGTTATTTACTCCTTTTCATAACACAAGAACTAGGGGTCACCAAATTATATTAATAGGCAGGAAGTTTAAAACAAACAAAAGGAAGTTTTTTTTCACACAACGCACAGTCAACCTGTGGACTGAGGATGTTGTGAAGGCCAAGACTATAACAGTGTTCAAAAAAGAACTAGATAAGTTCATGGAGGACAGGTCCATCAATGGCTATTAGCCAGGATGGGCAGGGATGGTGTCCCTAGCCTCTGTTTGCCAGAAGCTGGGAATGGGCGACTGGGGATGGATCACTTGATGATTCCCTGTTCTGTTCATTCCCTCTGGGGCACCTGGCATTGGCCACTGTTGGAAGACAGGATACTGGGCTAGATGGACTTTGGTCTGACCCAGTGTGGCCGTTCTTATGTTCTTTAATATCACATGCTGCAAAGAGCCTCAGGAAACACATTAAAGAGCCACTTGTGGCTCGCGAGCTTCAGTCTGGGTATCACTGATATAGCCAACCTGCACGGCCAGTTCTGATGTCACAGCAGTCTGTGGGGGAGTGGGGAATTGCTCTTCAAAAATAGAAGTATCTTTTAGGAAAGGGCCCAATCAAATTAATTCCCCATTTTCTGTGATGTTTGAACTCTTCATCCCTATCCAGTTCTCTTGACCCTTTGGAGGGTTATTGCTGTAGGGAGTCTGTTGGAGCAGTAATACATTTCCCCCCAGAAAGCAATCCTGTAAATTCCATGCTTCCTTGGGAAAACATGAGTAGAGTCCTTGCCCCTTTGAACATTTACAATATTGCTGGGTACCCTACAGGACTGGCTTGCACTGCCCAATGGGATCGAAAAGGACAAACTCATGGTGGGCAAACTATGTTTCACTGAATATTTATTCTCTTTCATGGGATAAACCTCACGATGATAATATTTTGCACTTATATAGCCTAGCGTGCTGGCTTTCATGAATATCATCCTGAGGCATCCCCTTTCCCTAGCCATTGTATGGGGAGCCTTGGTCCTCAATTCAGGCTTTGTGAATCCCAGTCATTTTCTAGATGACTAAGAGTTAGGCGTGGTGACGCTCAGCATCACCTCACCTAAATTCCTTTGTGACTCTAGCCCTCAGCCTCTCTGGGCCTCATTTCCCCCTCTATAAAATGGGGGTGATAGCATTGACCAACTTACAGGGGGGCTGTGGGGATAAATATATTACAGCTTGTGAAGTGTTCAGATATCCTGATAATGGGGATCATATAAGTACCAGAGCAAAAGGTAATGTTCAGAAATCAATAGGCCTGCAGCCACAGCTTGTGTAAAATGACATCAGTGATGCTATGTTGATTTTCACCAGCTGAGGATCAATAAAGCATAAGTTAAAAATGTAAAGAAAGAGACCAAGATTACATAGGATCATGGGTAAATAGGGGCAGCCATGACAGATCAAACCAGGCATCTTCCAGTCCGATTCTCTGGCAGGTTTCAAAGTAGCAGCCATGTTAGTCTGTATCCACAAAAAGAACAGGAGTACTTGTGGCACCTTAGAGACTAACAAATATTTGAGCATAAGTTTTCGTGGGCCCATGAAAGCTTATGCTCAAATAAATTTGTTAGTCTCTAAAGTGGCACAAGTCCTCCTGTTCTTTTCTCTGGCAGTGGCCAGTACTAGATGATTCAGAGGAAGGTGGAAAAACCCTTGTAGTGGACATTCATGGAATAACCTACCCCAGGAGAAGGGTTTCCCCCCCAACTCCTGTCAGTTAGTGTTGGACTTATGGCCTGACATTGAACTTACACCCCTAGGGAGCTCAAGGGGTTAAACCCAATCGGAGCAGAGAGAGGACTTATTTTGAATGTCTAATATTTTGGTTCCACTTAGGGGGACACCACGTTAATAAAATATGTAAATCCAGAATGTCAGGATTCTGCAGGATTTAAGATTGAAAGAAAGAGCCTGTCATCTCGCCCCCCCCCCCCTTCGCTGCATTCCATTCTATTACAATAATAATTAGGATGACAGGCGAAATGGACTGAATCTATTTGAATTACTATATCATGTACAGCCTTTGCCTCCGTTCCATCTGATATTTCATAGACAGTGTCAAAAGTATTCTTAGCACTGACAATCACCACGGGAAAGAGGACAAATCTCAAATAACCCTGTCAATTTTCCTTTCTCTTACACTGAGGGTTTTTTTAAAATTTTTCCCCTTTTTTACTTTTAACCAGTTAAAACAGAGCCTGGTCGAAGGCTGGGTGATATATGATAGAACATGTGTGAAAGACCAGCTGTGCTTGGAAACCTGGGATGAAGACATCAATGCTATAAAATACAAAGTAACTGTCACCAGGTGTCAGGACCCTTAAGGGAGGTACAGAGCTATTCTGGTGACTCACCTGGATGCCAGAGCTGATGGGTCTCATTAGCTCCAACTCAGGAGCATAAAAGACTGTGTGCCTCTCTGGGGAAGGGTGAACTAGAAGGAAGGACAGGCTATCCAGCTGGGAAAAGACCTTGTGTGTTTGTAAATGCAGTCCCGGATTAGAGCTGTTACTTGTGTTAAAATAAAAGGCTGATGTAATGTGTACCTTCTTCTGGCTCCTTCAGCATGTAAATCACACCAGTTTAGATTCTGCTAGACTCTTTTGGACTCAGATTCCCTTCGGGCCATAGAATGACATCAACTTTTAAGGCGTATTCCACATTGATTTCAATAGGAATTCTACTCAAAAATACATGGTGTGATATGTCCCCTGGACTCGCAACCATTAATACACACGTAACTTAAGCCTCCCTACACATCACTTCTGACTCTGGCCCGATGAGCCTAAAGGAGACTTTGGAACTGGAACTATAGATGCCAACTCCCTGGGTGCTCCGGGGCTAGAGCACCCCTGAAAAAAATAGTGGGTGCTCAGCACCCACTAGGCACAGCTGTTTGGCGGGATCCCGCTGATCAGCTGTAGGGCAGGACCCTGCCTGAACAGCTGATCAGTGGGGCTGCCACTCAGCTGTTTGGCAGCTGGGGAAGGGTGGTGAGCAGCGAGCGGTGGGTGGGTGGGTGTCTTGGGGGAGGAGCAGAGTGGGAGGAAATATAAAAGTCAGAGCCTATGACTGGAACAATTCACATGACATAGATGGGCTGGAGGAAGGTGAAGGCCACTCTAAACTCCCCCGTCTCACTTCTGAATTTGGCCCCTCCAGCCGTCAGGGATCGCTGAGACAAAGGCATCACTGGCTACCCCCCATTTCCCAGGCCACCCATCCTGAAACGGGCCAATCAGAGGGTGGAAAGGAGATACCAGAGTTGCAGTGTGCTGGGTGAAGCCCAGGGTCTTGCGCACAGGTATAAATGACAGTGCCACAAGGTGCCAGGCGATGAGGGATCGAAGTCACAAAACAAAATGTTGCTTTCGATTGCCGCCCCTCCCCCCATGAAACCGTATCCAAAAGACGTAGAGCCCCCTCCTCAGTACTGACAACAAGCATTTCTGCTCTTATCTTCCCAAGCCAACGTATACATGGGGATCGCTTAGGATGTATTTCCTCTCTTTCATAAATAATCTCATTTTAATGTGCATGCCACAGTTTTAATAAACCGGAGTTCAAGGGATGAGCAATTATACAAATCCTTCATTTCACACATGAAAAGCGTGATTTTTAAAGCTGTCAGCAATAAGCGGAGTTCTTTTGAGGCACATCTCCATGCAATTACCTAATGTCTGCCGTGGGCCAGATCCTCAGCGGGGGTGGTGCTGCAGAGCTCCCTTGGTTTCAATGGCATTATGCAGATTTACACCCGCTGAGGATTTTACTCCAACTTTATTCTAAAAAAATGAGGCTGGCGTTTATCTGCAGCTGAAATTAATACAACCACCACTTCCCAGAATGTCAATCCCGTGTCTATTATCAACTTAGCAGTCAAGGGTGAATTTCTCCCCAGTGCACAGTGCAGGAGATCCAATGCGCCACCTAAGCCACATGATGGGCTTAAATAGGGTGAGTTGTGTGAGCCCTGGATTTCCCTCTTAGGGTGGAGCCCCATTTGTGCCAGGGATTTGTGCAGGAGTATGGCATAGAGTTTCTCTGCTAGTCCTGCACTGGCTCAGGAACCCCTTGCAGTAAAAGGTAATGTGCCGTGGTCCATTTCAGATTTCACCCTCTTACCTTAATGAAGCAGAATAAAAGGGCTACAGTGGAGGACAGAGTAAGGCCAGGAGTAAAGACCTCCGCAGTACTTGGCTTGAATAAATATATCAAAAGTGTCCTTAAGATTGGTGCTGTGAAACTCATTTCACTTGGAGATCCTCCAATGACAGGTGATGGTATAAGTGCAAAAGACATTTTGCTGTCTTGAGTTCCCCTGGGGGACTGACAGCTATGTGTATTTACCCGCTTTACCATAATTTGTGAAATTTCCATCCATTTGGGGATGAATTTTTCAAACCAGCCTTGAATGCAGTTGTTTTATTTTTAATGATGACACTCCTTTGTTTTTTTCAAAAAGGTAGTTTCAACTGATACAACATGTGTACATCCCTTAGAAGGTTTTACTTCCGCTGGGATAAAAGCTGGGGGAAACAATACCAGTTCCTGCTCGAGTATAGGTGGGGAGGTCTATAATTGGTACCATAAGCAATTCCCTGTGCATCAAGAGAGTCTGTTCAGTGCAACCCTTAGTTAAAAAGTAAATTGGTTAAATGGCGCCACTCGCATTATTTCCCTGTAATAACTATCACCGCTCACCTTATAATGCTTCCCCCTTCCTTTTATTTATTTTTTTAAAAGTTAAAGTTGCTACTGTAGAGACATAATTTTTATAAAAAAAATGTTCTTAGGAAAGGGGAGAAATACAGCAACTTTCTCACTGCTACAAAGAAACAATATTTCAAATTATGCAAAATGATTAGAATCCAGTGCTCCATTAAAGGAAATTACATCTCAATGCTGTGATTTGCAGGCTAAGAGAGACTGATGGGGAATTACACAAAGAGAGGAGAAATACCTGACTCTCTTGCCGGTTTTAATTTGAATGCTGCTTTGTTTCTGGTGGGTTTTTATTCTTCCATGGTTCCAGGCAGACTAAGCAGGGGTACAGGGGTCGCTCCAGTAGAGTGTATTGTCTAACGAAGTCCCTAGTTGGGTTGTCTGTGGGGAAGGAACCTGGGATTTCTGAATCAATACAGCATGATCTGAAAGGCTAAGTCTACTAATTTGGAGGCAGTAGCAGTCTCAAACCTCTACGTGGTCCAGACACTAGAAGGGGACAGAGAGCCACACGGTGAGTGGGGTTGCTTGTCAATTATTTAGGAATATTTGGTTTTGATAGGCTCAGTCTTGCAAAATGGGTGATGTAAAGACAGCCTAATCATTGGGGAGATTTTTCAGGTATCTAAAAGGGTGTCATAAGGAGGAGGGAGAAAACTTGTTCACCTTAGCCTCTAAGGATAGAACAAGAAGCAACGGGCTTAAACTGCAGCAAGGGAGGTCTAGGTTGGACATTAGGAAAAAGTTCCTAACTGTCAGGGTGGTTAAACACTGAAATAAACTGCCTAGGGAGGTTGTGGAATCTCCATCTCTGGAGATATTTAAGAGTAGGTTAGATAAATGTCTATCAGGGATGGTCTAGACCGTATTTGGTCCTGCCATGCGGGCAGGGGACTGGACTCGATGACCTCTAGAGGTCCCTTCCAGTCTTAGAATCTATGAATCTATTTATCTCATCCAATCTCATTCACTTCAATGGGCTTTAGACCAGGCTCTTATATGGCCCTTATCACTGTAGTAAGTGGGTGTCCCAAGCACTAGGATCCTTGCGGTGTGAGGATTGGGGAACTGTTTCTTTAACTCTGTAGCAAGAAACCTGAGATGATTCATAGATTCATAGATTATAGGACTGAGGATTATGAGGAGGGCTTGTAGGGGTCTGGACAGAAGTTCTGCAGTGAAGCAGAGAGAACCAGTAGCATTAGGCATGATTCTGTTTTCCTTAGTCTAATAAAGTTCCTTACTCAGCGGGAGAAGAAAGCAAGCCTTTGTGATTCTTTACCACTGTCACTTGACAGATGCTAGTGGAGGAACAGTGGCTGTGTCTCACGGTTGCACATGAGGCTCGAAAAGGGAATGGGGTGGGATGTGAGTACATCCCAGAAGCCAGTTGACATGACATGAGGTGGGAAAATGAAGACTCATCACAGAGAAATTGGGCACAATCTGGCCCTTAGCATGGCAGATGTGCCAAAGTCCAGGTTCCCACCCCCATGTCCTCAAAGTGTGGGTTCTTTGGATGTGGTTTGACTGGTCTTGAATAGCCATGGAGATGACAGTATTGCCAGCTCCAAATACACAAACATCATGAGTCAGGGCCCCAAAGTCACAACAGTCATGAGGTTGTTGTTTTTTTTAAACAAAACAAAACGAATAATACATTTTGCTTTCTTTTTAATTGTCTCCTGGTTTCTGAGCCTTTGGGTTGAACTCAGGTCACATTTTCAAGCTTTTGTCCAAACTGTGAGGGCTAGAAACAGAAAGAAAGAAATGAAACTAAGATTCCGGGAACTGGGGATTTAAAATAAAACATCGACTACCATGAAACTTGTAATAAAATCATGAGATTTGACAACACTGGGATCAGAATAATCAGATTATGCATCGTTTTTATGCCTCTACATCTTCCAAGTGACTGGCTCCAAGCTTGACATACCTGGGTTTGATTTCTTCCCTGTTAGCCTCACCGTTGTCTCTGAGACCAGTAACAAGCAGCTGCCCTGTATGCAATTCTCTGCTATCAGTTACTCTATATGGCAAAGAGAAGTTTACTTGTGTCTTCTGGCTCCAGTCGTAGCCCCATGCTCAGTCTCAGGGCATCAGCCCAACACTCAGTCTTTTGATTGAGAAGATAAAGATGGAACGAGCAACCCCCTGACAGAGATAACAGTTCAGGCTGCTTCATAAATCAAGGAGAGGCTGGACTGCAGGCCTTTCTTGTCCTCCCAGGCCCAGGCCCATAGATAATGGCTTTGGTCTCTAACATTGTCAACCCTTCTTCCACCTCCTCCCACTGTCTCCTTAACCCTTCTGTTTATTGATGGTGGTGCTAAAATAGATATACTCCTGTTTTAGAAATGTGGGGGTGGCTGAACAGCTAAATCAGTACCAAGTGGCAGGTTTATTTTCAAGCCTTAGACAAGGTTTGTCCATTGTGCTGAGACCGTTTGAGCCATAAACGAACTCCAAAATGTATAGGTGCATCTTGAGAGTTTAGCCAGGGAAGATAAAGGGGACCCTTGCCTTATGCAAAGCAATTGTGTTCTCTGGGATTGTCCTGGAGTCTCCAAGAATTAAAGATTAATCTTAGGTCATGTGATGAAATGTCCAGGAATACATCCAACCAAAACTGACAACCCTACTTCTGGGTCATGGTAAGATAATTAGCAGCTCCAAGCCACGTGGATCTTACCTTTTAACAATTGCATTTACAGCCCTAATCAGACAAGGGAAAAATGTGTCCCAGAGGCTGGCAAAGAGGCAGAGAAAATGTCCTCCCTGGGGTATGTTCTGGCAAGGTAGTGATCATCTCATACTCTCATTTGTTTCTTTGCCACTGCTGCCTAGTTGCCATGGGCCAGCCTAATGGAGTGGACTAGACTGTGCAGCCCTTACACAGATGTGCACTTACACCACTAGCTGCACTGAAGTTAATGGTGAGGACGGTCTCAGCCAAGGAGTCTCATTGATGTCAGTGGGGCTCGTTGGGTGAGTGAGTGCCAGGGTTGCACGGTTCAATGCACCATCCTGTCTGCCAGCAAACCAGGGTCAGCAGCAGACTGGTTCATGCCCGGACAGTACCCAAAATTAGCTGATCGGTTTCAAGTCACTTTCCTGTGAGCAGGTTTTCTTATCACAAAAGTCTTCATCAGAACTGGCACTAACTGGCGGTCTCAGCAGACAGGCCAAGGACTGAACAATCCTTTCACTTTTAGAGAAGGTCCAGGGTGAAGAGTATTAGTGGGACAGTATAGGAGAAGCTTGCCTCACCATTGCCTAGACTGCCTGTGTTCTGTAGATAAACAGAATAACCACAATGACAAAAAGCCAAGACTAGACCTGGTTGAAAAATTGAAAAAAAAAATTCATGAGAAATTTCAAAAATTTTCAGTTATTTTCATTTTGCGGGGTTCAACATGGTCCCATTATTTTATTATTTTGAGGACTTTTTCCATTGACGTTTTTATCCAAAATGTAATTGAAAGGTTTCATTCACTCCCCACACTTGCTTTTGGGCAAATGCAAATTTCCAGTGAGAGATTAAAGAGGCTAGGACTCTTCAGCTTGGAAAAGAGGAGACTAAGGGGGGATATGATAGAGGTATATAAAATCCTGAGTGATGTGGAGAAAGTGGATAAGGAAAAGTTATTTATTTATTCCCATAATACAAGAACTAGGGGTCACCAAATGAAATTAATAGGCAGCAGGTTTAAAACAAATACAAGGAAGTTCTTCTTCACGCAGCGCACAGTCAACTTGTGGAACTCCTTACCTGAGGAGGTTGTGAAGGCTAGGACTATAACAGCATTTAAAAGAGAACTGGATAAATTCATGGTGGTTAAGTCCATTAATGGCTATTAGCCAGGATGGGTAAGGAATGGTGTCCCTAGCCTCTGTTTGTCAGAGGATGGAGATGGATGGCAGGAGAGAGATCACTTGATCATTGCCTGTTGGTCCACTCCCTCTGGGGCACCTGGCATTGGACACTGTCGGTAGACAGGATACTGGGATAGATGGACCTTTGGTCTGGCCTGGTATGGCCGTTCTTATGTTATGACATTTTTGCTCAAAATGTCCATGAAAAAATCTCATAAAGCTTTTCACCAAGCAATATACATATTTTTTTTAAAAAGAACATTTTTTTCACAAAATATTCCTTCTGAAAAAAGGTCTTTTTTTTTTTTTTTTTTTAATTTCAACCAGTTCCAGTTCAGACAAAGAGCTTGTACAGACCCCATGGAAACTTAGCAGCTCCTACTACAGTAGTCTAAAACAATAGCTTTCTAGGCCCTGGTCTACACTACGGGGGGAGGAGGGGGTGTCGATTTATCTAGTCTAGACTCACTAACTACAGGGAGGGGTAGACAGTGCGACTGCGAAGTAAGGCCTGATTTTCAGAAGCATTGAGCTCAAGATTCCACTTGAAGCCTGTGAGAGCTGAGGGTGTTAGCACTTCAGAAAATTCACTCTGTGGGTCCAAATTTTCAAAAGAACTCAGGCCCAGATTTTCAAGTGTTCAGCTCCCATTTAGGCCCCTCAAGAAGGGGCAGATTTTCAAAGCTGGCCAGCTCTTCCACTGCAACCTTATGGCCGGATTTCCAAAAGAAGGCAGCACCCAATGTGCTGAATTGTTTTGAAAAGCTAGCTCGTATTTGGAGTGCTGCGCACTTGAGCAAGTGTTGCCCTATGAGAACAGTGGTGTTAGCGTATGGGGGCACAACAAATGGGAGCATTGTATATACTCAGGCTGAGCCCTCATTGTGCTAGGTGCTGTACATACACATAGTAAGAGGCAGTTTTACACACAAAATCAACCTTACTTGCCTAGAAGCCAAAAAATTGCCAATGGTCAAGGCAATTCAGATTTATATCATCTATGTCTAGCTAGAGATATTTTACAGGGAGAAGGATTACATGCTCCACGGGCTAGGTTTGAAAATGTTTCCTATCCTCAGGGCCGGCTCTGGCTTTTTGGCCACCCCAAGCAAAAATTAAAAAAAAAAAAACGGGGCGCAGCCGGAGCGCGGGTGCAGTGGGATCGGCTGGGGGGAGGGGAGAGAGCGGGCGGGAGAGAGAGAGAAGGGGGTGGCCAGGGCTACAGCAGGGGCGCTGCCACGCGGCCCCTCCCGCTGCGCCGCCTCCTGCCACCTGCCGCGAGGGCTCCGCTCCGGTCGGCGGGGAGGGAAGGAAGAGGACTGCCCTGCAGGGCACTCTGGTTCTCCACGCCACCGCCCCCTACAGGGCCGCCCTAGGATTGGGCAGAACGCCGCCTCCAACAATCTGCTGCCCCAAGCACCAGCTTGCTCAGCTGGTGCCTGGAGCCGGCCCTGCCTATCCTCAATTAGTCCCGCCTGGGGAAAAGCCTCCCCATCTGTGAACTGTGGGGCGTTTCTTTTGATCCTGCCCCAGGTTTGGCCTGATTCGCAATTCCTCCTCCTAGGCACGTGTGTGTGTGAACATATCTATATGGTTTATAAAATACTTTAGAAGTAAAGATGCAAGAATACACTCTATATAATCATTAGGATATATTCAGTATTGTGCCATCTGATCATGAAGTAAAACACTGAGCCTGTGATCTTCCCATAAGCTTGTTCAAATATTAGGATCCACTGAGAGCAGTTCAAACAATGAACGTCTCTCAACAAAAGGGCCTCACTCATCAAAAGCAATGGAATACAAGCTATACAAGCCTATACGAGAATTAAATCCACAATGTGCCACGCGGGCTCTTTGACAAGTGATAATTAACTGCCGACAGTATAATTTTGGTTTTGATGCAAACTTGTTTTTCATTAATAACTAATCAGGGAGCATTTGCATGGGGTGACACAGCCGCCTACCAGTCAGGAACACAACCGGTTTCATGGCTCCACTGACAAATTTGCAGCATGCTGCTTTTCAAACAAGTGCCCAGGTGGGGAAAAAAGAGCATCAGATTCAATGACCATTGAAATCATTGGGAACCTTTCCATTGACTTCGGTGGGCCTCGGCTCTGGTCCAGAGAATGGGTGCAACATCCTAAAGAATCCCCGTGACAACGAGGTGCTCAGCATTGTACAGCAGCTAGGGAGACCCAATCAAAGGGACTTGGTTAACCAGCCCTAGTCCCGGTGAAAAGCAAGTGGACTGTGCTGCAATGATATACGTGCTTGACTTTGAAAATGATGCCCATCAGTGTGTGTGGAAGGGGAGGAGGGATAAAGTCAAGAGGCAGCGAGTGGGAGGGATTTAGGCATGTTTTCCTAGGAGGCTCCTCTTGGTTCCTTGCATAGCTGGATTGCTGTGAAGCATTCAGAGGCGAAGAGCTGTCTGAGCACCACTTCAAGCCTTATGGAAAGCGCAGGTCAAGGGCTGATCCAGCATGTTCTCTAGGTCCCTCTGAAGGCAATGGGGATTAACCACATTTGAAAGAGCTTTGATTAATAAGGAGGGTCTTAAGCGCCTGCTTCAAGTTAAAGAGCTGCTGAAGTGCTTTGCAGAATAGGGGCTCCAGGGAGGCTCGCACCGAGCCCAAAAGAGGTCGGGCATTGAAAGAGCGGGACTCGGGTTGCACAGCACTGCACCGGTCAGCTCCTGTTTGGGAAGTGACAGCTCCTCCAAGGAAGCAGTATCCACTTTCCACACCTCTTTGGGGATCAGAGTCTGATTCAGTTGGCTCCTGGCCCATATCTGCACGCTGGCATTTCCTGGTGCTAGCCCGTTCCACTGCCCTGCTTGACATAGCAAGAGGGTCCTGTCTCTCTTTGTTCATTCAAACTTCTCATACAATGATGATAATTAAGACTTTCTCTATAGCTCATCAGAGAATCTCCTCCCGCCTCCTCCCCCATCCCTCTGTTCTTTCTCCCCTCTCACTGGCACTGCCGTTTCTCATCCGCCCTCCTCCTCTAAATCTACCATCTACCTGAGTGACCCTGCTTCTCCTGTGTCTCCACTGGCCTTCCCTCCCTAACCTCTCTCTCATCAGATTCCTGCCTCTCAGGATAGAAGCTTCTTCACCTTTGTCCCCACCTCCCTCCCAATCTACCCCCCACACCTCCCTTCTCTAAACCCACTGAATGTGTCCCACTACGGCCAATGCGGGGACTTTCTCTACTCCATCTCCATTCCTCGTCCCCTCCAGTGTGGTTACTGACTCTCCGCTCTACAGAATCTGCTCTCCCCTGCGATTCTAATAACCTCTTCATGGCCTGAGCTCAGGGCCTCTTCAGGGGCGCTGGAACAATTTTTATAGTGGGGGGGGGCTGAGACCCATCGAACCCAACTGTAAACCCTGTTTATAATGGAATCCGCTTCAAGACAGGGGTGCAGCAGCACCTCCAGCATCCCTAGCTCCAGCACCTGTGGGCCTATACTGTCTTCTCATCCTCCATGACCCCTTGCCTGCCTTCCTTCCTGCCTCAGGATCGTGTTCTCCCTGGACTGCCATGCCCTGTCCTCCCATTTGGTCTCCATCTACCTCTCTGGACATCTCTCCTAGTGGGCTCTTCCCCCACCATGGGTGTCCTTGTCCCACCCCTTTTCTCCCTGTATGCCCTTTCTCTAGGGGCCTTATCCCCTTACTCAACTTCAAATGCCATGTCTGTGACGGTGACTCACAAATCTGCCTCTCCACACTGTACCTGCCTCCCCATTCCAGTCCCACATCTCACTGGCAACTGCTCCTGGATGTCTCGCTGTCCACTTAAACTTACATGGGCCCAGACTGACCTCCCTATAGTCTGTTCCTGCTCGCGCCTTTCTCCAGCCCTGTTGATAGCGACACCCGCACCACCCTCCCTGTCACTCAGGCCTGTCAGTGTCATCTTTCACTGCAGACTCACACGCCTAAGCCTTCCTGCTGCATCTTCCTCCACAGGAGCCCTAAGGCCTTGCCTTTTCTCTCCAGCCACACTGCTAAAACTCAACTCAAGCCTGCAACGGGCCGAGCGTCCATCCAGGTTAAAAGGAGGGGAGGGCATGCAGCACCTCTCAGGATCGGGCCCACAGTCCTGAGTTGCAGCATCCATGAAACAGAGACGCTCCTGGGGGGTTAATTACAATGATCATAAATAGGAAAGCTTCCAGGACGCTGCTAAACTTAGCTCTGCGCATCACAACAAAGCCAGTGCTCAATGCCCTCCTGGCACGGGGACCACCAGAGTGCCTTAGAGCTGGGAGTGCGTCCCAGTTCTGCCTGCCTCCCTTAAGCAGCCAGGCAACCTATCCTTAGCGCTGAGGACTAATTTCCCAACGAGTTTCTTTATAGCTGCTGACTGGTGAAAGAATGTAGCCACCTGTCCCATTCCATCCTGCCAAGATCACTTGTGCATTGTTGTAGTTGCGGGCTCATATGTGCGGTGAGAGGCGGTCCCTGATGCAACAAGTAGACAAAGGGTGGGGGAAAGGGTTAGAGCATACAAGCAGAAGGGGAGAAACTGAGGCCCAGGGGGGTTAAGAGACTTGCCCCAAATCACATGATCAATCTGTGGCAAAGCCAAGAATTGAATCCAGGTGTCCTGAGACCCTGTCCAGTAACTTAACCACAGTGATTAACCAAACACATTTCTACTTTAGGACTTGATTCTGATCTCACTGGCACCAATTTAGGATTCCACTAGAGTTGCTCACAGCTTACACCAGAGAAACTAAAAGTAGAATCAGCACCTTAAAGTTTAGCTGTTTCTGCCCCATGTCTATTGACTCTCATGCATGAGGGTAGCATTCCAAGCTGTCTGAAGTTTGGTGCAGTTTGGATACCTGCCCAAATGGCTAAATGGATAGATGGAAATCAGCAATTCACTCTGTGAGCATTGACTTCAATGGAGCTTTGCTGATTTACCCCAGCTGTTTACAAAATCGGGCTGGGACTCTCCCAGCAGCCTCTCTCGTGTTCCTTTTGGCAATTCCAGGTAGAGTTTAGGCCAGAACCAGGTTGGGGAAGTTAAGTCCCTCTTCCAGATTAACAGAGACACTGAAAAGAGGAGGGGAGAAATGGAATCCTACTGCAGGTTTAGTGACTAGGTTGCTACTGTCACTCCTTCCGCTCAACACCGATGGGGGCTGTGATGAATAATTACATTTTACACTTCTCCATCGCAACAGAATGGATGGGTCACACCTTGCAACCACATATTTTAACTGAGCCCTCCAGAAAAAGCCCTCCATTTTATGGCTAGGGAAGTGCAGACACAGAGGGGTAGCACAAGTTGCCCGAGGTTACACAGCAAGTCGGTGGCGCAGCCGAAAACAGAACCAAGAATTCCTCAGTTGCAGCTTTTACCACTAGACAATACTCCTCTCCTCCGACCGTGCAAAAGAGCAGCTGGCGTGGCTGTAAATTACCATTCTCAGGGGCTAATTTATAATAAGGCAATTAATGCATGTTATTTAAATAGTGTGTATTAAAAACATGTTGGAGGCTTACTGTGCAATAGGTAATTATCTGCTACAGAACTGTTAGTACAATACAGTGTATTCTTGTCCTCAGTGATCAGCTGGTATTTGTTCAACCTCTAATAGCATTCTTATTAAATCTAAATTAAATGCACTTAAAGCATCATGGCAAATTTGCAAGGGAAAACAGAAAGTGCTGCTATGATTTAAACTGTGTTAAGTTCCATGCCATTTAGACCTTCCTGCCTTGCGAATAAAGCCTGATCCAAAATTCATTTAAGTCAGTGGGCATCTCCCAACTGGTTTCAGTGGTCTTTGCATCAGGCCTGATGCAGCTGTTGTCCCATTTTCATCACTGACATGTTTGAAATACCTTGCAACAGGTCAACATTTGAACTCAGATGGTGATGGGATTTGGCAGATGCTCCTGTTTCAGAACTTTTGCACTGCGAGTGCAGGTGATTTTTTTTTTTTAAACTAAGCAGAGATTGATACTTGAATGCAAGAAAAAAATATATGGTCAGGGCTTGGTTGTGCCTCCGAGGCTGAACCAGGGGACAGCAGGAGAGATGCCCAGAAGAGATGACCAGTGGGACAGGAAGTACTATGTCTTGGAAGGTGTGTCTTCACTGCAGATGTAACTCAAGCAAGCTACATGTGAGTTACTTCTCTTGTGTTAGCCTAGCAAGAGTGTGAGTAGTCACACTATGAAATAACACTTGAATTGCTAGTATAATGACAGATAATACTTAGCCCTGCCTCACTAGATCTGAGGAAGAGCTCTGTGTGCTTTGAAAGCTTGTCTCTTTTCCAAACAGAAGTTGGTCCAATAAAAGATATTACCTAAGCCCCTTGTCTCACTAGATCAGGGGTAGGCAACCTATGGCACGTGTGTGCCGAAGGCGGCACGCGAGCTGATTTTCAGTGGCACTCACACTCCCTGGGTCCTGGCCACCGATCCGGGGGGCTCGGCATTTTAATTTAATTTTAAATGAAGCTTCTTAAACATTTTAAAACCCTTATTTACTTTACATGCAACAATAGTTTAGTTATATATTACAGACTTATAGAAAGAGATCTTCTAAAAACGTTAAAATGTATTACTGGCATGCGAAACCTTAAATCAGAGTGAATAAATGAAGACTCGGCACCCCACTTCTGAAAGGTTGCCGACCCCTGCACTAGATAATACTTAGTCCTGCTGCAGTGCAGGGGCTGGACTAGATGACCTCTCGAAGTCCCTTCCAGCTCTACATTTGTATGATTCTGGGCCCTGTGACCCTATCAGTGCTCTACGCCACTAGCTCCTGCAGAGCGGGGGCCTGTGAGCCACGATCCGGGAGTCAGTCAAGCCGAGGCACTACCTGAGACCCCAACGGAGGACGTCCCAGGGGAGGAACAGATCGGACGACCCCCCCGCCGCAGATGAACTGGTATTCATGGTAGGAAGTGACCCAGGGGAACTCTAGAGACAAACAGGGTTAGCGCTGCATTGGCGCTCGGCGTGTTGCGGGCGGATGCCCGCCGAGCAAGGGGCAAGGACAGCTTGCCACTAACAGGGCCCTGGGTTGGGGCTCGGTGGAGAAGGTGGGCCCGAGTTCCCCTACCCCCTCACCCCTGAACTGTGAGGGATCTTATATGGACTCTGGCCACTAGCCGTGCTACCCCGCTTGTAAGGGGGTTTATATGGACTCTGGCCACTAGGCCGTGTTACCCCGCTTGTAAGGGGGTTTATATGGACTCTGGCCGCTGGGCCACGCTACCCTGCTCGTTAGCGGGTTTGTGTGGACTCCATCTGCTAGGTCACGCTACCATGCCAGATAGGGGCGATAGTAGGGAGAAAGGCCAAGAGGCCGTCACTGACCGCCCGCAGAGAGGTGGACGTTAGGACCTGAGAGTGGTGAGGCGCCGAATCCCATCCTACCCCTGCCACAAAGGGGCACTGGGGTATACGGTCCGCTACAACTGATGGAGAATGCGGGCATCGATCAGGGCCTGAGACAAGGATCCGGCCGCCCAAAATGGACCCCGAGAAGCTTTTGAAGTGGCTGCTGGAGAACTAGCAGCAGCAGGCGGCGCAACAGCAGCAGCAGCAAGCGGAGTTGCTCCAGCAGTTAGCAGCACAACAACAGTTGCAAGCGGCGGAGCAACAAGAGCAGCAACAGCACCAGCTGATTCGGCCCAACAGGCTAACCAGGAGCGACTGGTGTAGCAGATGGCAACGCTGATAGGACAGGCACCGAGTCCTCCCCTAGGTGCTGCAGGGGGCAGCACCAGTGAGGGGCTCGGAGGACTACCAGTGCGCCTAACAAAGATGGGGCCGGGGGATGACCCCGAGGCCTTCCTGGTGACTTTTGAGTGGGTTGCAACTGCCGTACAATGGCCCCCTGCATATTGGGCCACTATTCTAGCATCCTATCTGATGGGCCCAGCTCAAGCTGCCTACCTTAACCTCGATCCACAGGATACACTGGACTATGCGAAGGTCAAGGCCGCCGTCTTAGACCAAACAGCCGTCAGCCCTGAAACCTACCGCCAGTGGCTCCACAGAGAATGGTACACGCCGGGAGCCATACCACGATCAGTGGCCTAGTGAATCCTCAACCTCTGTTAGAATCATAGAATCATAGAATATCAGGGTTGGAAGGGACCTCAAGAGGTCATCTAGTCCAACCCCCTGCTCAAAGCAGGACCAATTCCCAACTAAATCATCCCAGCTAGGGCTTTGTCAAGCCGGGCCTTAAAAACCTCCAAGGAAGGAGACTCCACCACCTTCCAGTGCTTCACCACCCTCCTAGTGAAATAGTGTTTCCTAATATCCAACCTGGACCTCCCCGACTGCAACTTGAGTTGGAGGTGGCTGGAACCAGAAAGACAGACGAGTGTTCAGGTAGCTGAAGCTGTGGCACTAGAACAGTTCCTGCAGACCCTTCCTACTGGGGGGAAAGAATGGGTGCAGAGACACTGACCCAGGACCCTCACAGAGGCAACCTCCCTAATGGAGGATTACCTGGCAGCAGAGGGAGAACCAAAGACCAGCCCCAAAGGGGGGGCTCGGGTGAATGGAACCAGAACCCAGCCTGGGCGGGGGCGGTAAGGTGGATGGGGGAGGCCCCCGTCGATATGCCCAGTCATCAGGGGCACACACTACCCTCAGTGCCAAGGACCCACCTGGATCGGACCTCATAAGAAGTCAAGACGACGCGCCGGGGAGGCAGAGCAGCCCCCGCCACACCCCAACCGAAGAAGGGAAGCAGGACCGGTGCTACGAGTGCGGACGGATAGGGCACTTCCGGAGGGAGTGCCCATACGTAGATTGTAACTATGGGCAGGTGTGGGCTGCTGGGCACCGGGCCTGGACCTGGGAGCTGGGGAAGAATACCAGTGAAAGTAGATGGGACATCTACCTGGGCCTTGGTGGACTTGGGGTGTAGCCAGACGGTCATCTGGGCTGGGCTGATAAAGCCCTCCGGAGGGGCCCTCGGGGAATCCAGAGATAGAGGAGGGGAGCCAGACCCCTACCGAGGCCCCGACAGAAGAGGACCATGGATGGCTGGAAGTAGACGCCGACTTCCTGGAAGAGCAACGGGGGGATACCACCCTCAGTCGGGCCTGGGAGCAGGTGACAGGACCACCCAGGGAGCAAGACCGGCTCCAACGCCGGCAGCAAGGACCCCCGATTTGAGATCCATCACGATTTACTCTATCGGGTAGTCCAGGAACTGCAGACGAAGGAAGACCTGCGCCAGCTGTTGGTCCCGCAGCAGTTCTGGCAGAACTTGCTCCACTTAGCTCACTCAGTGCCGTGGGCTGGGTACCTGGGGAGGGAGAAAACACTACAACGGGTGGCCCAGAGGTTCTTCGGGCCAGGCATCCATAGAGAGGTACGGGATTACTGTGCCTCCTGCCCCGAATGCCAGAAGACTGGTCCAAAAAGCGTACCAAGATCCCCCCTTAGTGTCCTTGCCAGTGATTGGGACACCCTTTGAATGGATAGGCTTGAACTTAGTGGGGCCCTTGAAGAAGAGTAGCTCGGGCCACAAGTATATCCTGGTTGTGGTCGACTATGCAACACAGTATCCAGAGGCGGTACCACTATGGTCCGCCATGGCTCCGGTCATTGCTAACGAGCTCTTGCAAATCTTCGCTCGGGTCTGCCTGCCGTGGGAGATACTAATGGACCAAGGGACTAATGTGACTTCTAAATAATGGCAGAGTTGTGCCAGCTGCTGAATATCCGGGCGCTTAAGACCTCAGTGTACCACCCTCAGATGGATGGGTTGGTAGAGAGATTTAATGGCACCTTGAAAGCCATGCTAAGGAAATTCATGGATGACGACCCCCGGCACTGGGATAAATTACTCCCAGCACTCCACTTTGCTGTGCGAGAGGTCCCACAGGCTTCCACGGGGTTCTCTCCTTTTGAACTTCTCTATGGGAGGAAGCCCAGGGGATTCTAGACCTCCTAAAAGAAACCTGGGAGGAGCAGGAGACCCGCGTCCGAGGATCCGTCCAGTACATCCTCCACCTGAGAGAGCGGCTCTGAGAATTGGGATCCTTGGCCCGGGAGAATCTGGTGAAAGCCCAACGTAACCAAGAGACACAATACAATAAAGGGGCCAAGATGAGACGTTTTGAGCCCGGAGACTGTGTTTCTCTTGCTGCTTCCTTCCTCCATGTCTAAGCTGCTAGCTAAGTGGCAAGGCCCCTTCGAGGTGACCAGACGCATTGGGCCTGTTGACTATGAAGTGTGGTTGTTGGGGCGAAGGAAGGACACTCAGGTCTACCATGTAAACCTCCTCAAGGCCTGGAGAGATCGGGAGGGCCTGATGATTGCCCCGTACCCTCCAGAACCCAAGTTAGGGCCGTTGGCGAGGAAATGAGAGGAACCAGGGACAGCGGCCATAGGCCCGGAGCTTGACCCAGTTCAGCAGGAGCAGGTACGACAACTGATTTCAGCTTTCCCCACAGTCCTGTCGACACAGCCCGGGAAGACCACGCTGACCAACCACCATATCGCCACCGTCCCTGGCCACAAAGTGAGGGATGCCCACCGCCCACTCCCCAGGAAGATGTGGGAGATGGTGAAGAGAGAACTCGACATGATGTTGGCCCTGGGGGTGGTCGAAGAGTCGCAGAGCGAATGGCGGAGCCCCATAGTGCTAGTCCCCAGGCCAGATGGAACAGTTAGGTTTTGTATTGACTTCCGCAAGGTGAACACGATCTCGCGTTTCGATGCCTATCCCATGCCCCGGGTGGACAAGGTGCTGGAGTGACTAGGCAAGGTAGAATTCATCTCCACCCTAGACCTGACTAAGGGATATTGGCAGATCCCGTTGACACCGGCCTCCCGAGAAAAGACAGCGTTCCCAACGCCATTCGGCCTCTATCAGTTTACAGTGATGCCTTTTGGGTTGCATGGGGCTACGGCTACCTTCCAGTGGCTCATAAATCAAGTGCTGAGCCCCCACAACGCGTATGCAGCAGCATACATCGACGACATTGTAGTCTACAATGCCAATTGGGAGGAACATCTCCAGCGCCTCGCTGAGGTGCTACGAGCATTGGGCAAAGCAGGGCTCACCGCAAACCCAGCCAAATGTCATTTGGGCCAAAGAGAAGTGAGCTACCTAGGCTATATGGTGGGTCGAGGGAAAATCCGCCCTTTGGTAGACAAGGTGGAAGCCTTGAAGAACTATCCAACGCCCACAACTAAAAGGCAAGTACGACAGTTCTTAGGGCTGGCCGGATACTATCATCGGTTTGTGCCTGATTTTGCCATGCTCGCCGCCCCGCTGACGGATTTGACACGGAGCTCCCAGCCATGGAAGGTCCAGTGGACGGAAGACTGCGAGAAGGCCTTTTGCACCCTGCGGGGAACAATTGACACGGAAGCCAATACTGATCCAGCCCGACTTTGCAAGGCCCTTTGTCCTTCAGACTGACGCCTCAGAGATAGGGTTGGGGGCCATACTGTCACAAGAGGTGGGAGAAGAAGAACAGGCCGTCTTGTACCTAAGCCGTAAGCTGTTCCCCCGAGAAACGCGATATTCCACCATAGAGCGGGAAGCCCTGGCAGTGAAATGGGCAGTCGAGGCGCTGAGGTACTATCTATTAGGGACCCCCTTCTCTTTGGTGACAGACCACACACCCTCAGGTGGATTAACAGCATGAAAGACGCAAACACACAGATCATGCAGTGGTACTTGTCCCTCCAACCCTACTCCTTCCGCGTGTTACACTGGCCGGGAAAGGCTCATGGGAATGCAGACTTCTTTTCCCGAGTTAGGGAAGAGGAGGGGGATCAGACGGTCAAGGGTCAGCCGGCCCAGGCGGCTGTCTTAAGGGGAAGGGTGTGTGACGGGGCAGAGCGGCCCAGCACCAGTACAGCAGGGGTTAACGCTTCCTTCCTAGCAGAGGAAGCCACGCCCCGGAAGCTCTACTGGGCATGCTCCAACTGGAGAACAGATATAAAAGCCTGCAGATCAGCTCAGTCGGGGCTGACCGCCGGAGGAGAAGGACGCACGCCACTAGCTCCTGCAGAGGGAGGGCCTGCGAGCCAGGATCCGGGAGTCAGTCAAGTCGAGGCACTACCTGAGACCCCGACGGAGGATGTCCCAGGGGAGGAACAGACCAGAAGACCCCCCCGCCACAGATGAACTGGTATTCACGGTAGGAAGTGACCCAGGGGAACTCTAGAGACAAACAGGGTTAGCGCTGCATTGAGGCTTGTTGTGTTGCGGGCGGATGCCCGCCGAGCGAGGGACAAGGAGAGCTTGCCACTAACAGGGCCCTGGGTCGGGGCTCGGTGGAGAGGGCGGGACCGAGTCCCCCTACCCCCTCACCCCTGAACCGTGAGGGATCTTATATGGACTCTGGCCACTAGGCTGTGCTACCCCGCTTATAAGGGGGTTTATATGGACTCTGGCTGCTGGGCCGCGCTACCCGCTTGTAAGGGGGTTTGCGTGGACTCTGGCCACTAGGCCGTGCTACTTGCTTGTAAGGGGGTTTGTATGGACTCTGGCCACTGGGCCGCACTACCTCGCTTGTAAGGGGGTTTATATAGACTCAGACCGCTAGGTCGTGCTACCACGCCAGATAGGAGCAATAGTATGGAGAAAGGCCAAGAGGCCGTCACTGACCGCCCGCAGAGAGGCAGACGTTAGGACCTGAGAGTGGTGAGGAGCTGGCACCCCATCCTACCCCTGCCACAAAGGGGTGCTGGGGTACACGGTCCGCCACAGAGGCACATGCAGGGAACACCACCCTGTATCCCACCTTTCCTAGGACTCATTTGCCAGCATCTTGGTGGGCAGAATCATAGTACAGTTTTCAGCCTACTCAAACATGGCTCTGCAGCCACCGTCATTCATTGATGCTACGCCACCAGTGGAGGATCTTCAGTCATGTTCTTAATACTTTAAGTGTTTCTAAGGGATTCCTTCACCATGATATCGCTTGCATGGATGCTTTATAATAATGCTTTATATTATATGAGCTCAAAAACACTAGGCAATATGGTAATATGATTGAACACGTAACACAGTATCAAGGAAAGGAGCTGTCTGTAACTGAGGATGCAAATAGTAGTTATTTCTATTTCTGTATTACTATCCTCAGCTGAATTTTCATGCTGCTCCTCCAGTAATATTATGTAAATGGGCTGCATTGTGTGCTGCCAATGTAAATTTATATAGCACCATTTTCTGCAAGAGATGCGCATATGCAGAATTTTTTTAATATTGCATGTATGTCCTGGAAGAATTAAAGTTGTTGTAGGAACCTTGCTCAACTCTGAGTTCCCCGACATTTGTGATTAAAATAACCCTAACATTGCATTAATATAATGTTCGGTACACAGTATTCCATTTTTTCCTCAGTCCATTGACTTCAGTGGGAGTCACACATGGAAGCAGAATTTGTCCTGTACTCCAGTGCAAATGGCATGTACAAATTAGCACTGAGCCATCCTCAGAAGTTTTTGAATATGGGTTTGGTTTGGGTAAGAATCCAAAAGCTTGAATGCCAATCTGAACTCTCCAAATGCCTTGAATCTTCACAATCCAACTGGAAATTTGAGATTCCAAGGGCTTCCAGTTATGGCTGGAATTTCTTCTAAAAAGGAAGCAACCTTTTTTACAAACATCAAGTCATGAACCCAAAAGCGAGCAGAAAAGTTTATCTGAACATTTCAGAACATTACAGAATGTTACGGTTGATATTGGTTATTCTGAGGGAAGATGGAGAATAGCTTGGTGGCTGAGGAAAAGGATTGAGAACTGGGACCCGTTCTGATCTCAGATTACATCTGTTTTATGCTGGTGTAACCACCACTTTCTTAACAGAGTTACTCCTGATTTGCCCTTGTTAGAAATCAGGTTCAGGCCCTTGTGTTCAATTCATGGCTCTTCCATGACTTACCATGTGGGCTTGGTCAAGTCATGTCACCTTTCTCTACCTCACTCTACTCCTGTGTTAAATTAAAGATTCACACCCAACTCACATAGGTGTTGTGAGTCTAAGTTCACAAATGCTTTTGAAGTGCTTTGAGATTCTCATATGGAAAGGGTGGGAAATTATTATTGTTTGTTGAGAGGATTTTTTTTTTCTTCTGAACAATTTTACTTAATCCTAGTGCAAATACTATCAATCTATGAACACTCCAAATCAGTATTCATTTTCTTCTGATCGATTCTCCCTTATGAGTGTAACAACTACTGCAATATATCAAGCAATCTGAGAAGACTTTATTCTGTCCTTGCTCTGAAAAAGCAACAGCATATTTTAAATTTTTCAGGCTCTCTGGAAAATGCAGTTTGAATAGCGAGCTAAGGTGCTCACTTGACAGATGGGTTCCTGGCTACACTGCAGTATTTGAAATGTATTCAGATTCACCAGATTGCATCTTGTTGACTAACAGGTTCCCATTAAGATGCCTTGGGACTGAGAGATGTGGAACTTGACATTTAAGGTTCGCTGAGCAAAAACAAACCTGCATCAATCTAATTAGCAACAGGCAAGTAATGCTAATAAAAGAGTCTCCAGCACTTGGAGGCCTTTTGTTGATTGGAAACTGCACAATGCAAATCATGAAAGGAAAAAACTGTCAGGGAACCCTGTTAGAGGCACTGGGATCAGGTGAAGACCTGAGGCCAAGTCCCAAAGTGAGTGTCATCGGATGTAATATATACCTTCTTCCAATCCCCTCAGCATGTAAATGAACCAGTTTAGACCCTAGCACAGAGCTTCAAAGACACCTAACTCATTCATTGGGAGCTAGGCACCTAAATACCTTTGAGAATTTGGGCCTCAGTCTCTTAACCTCAGTTAGGCTCCCATAGGTTTTGTCTACATGACAAAATGTTTCTGGTAAAATCTAAAAAGTGATTTAAACCAATACATTTATACCAGCATAACCCTGTGGCTTGCATAGACATTCTTATGCTGGAAAAAGAATATATACCCTAACTATATTGGTATAACTGGCTAAACTTTCCTGTGTAGACAGGGGCTTACACTCTTGCCAAATTAGCCTCATATTACCCACCAAAACTTCTAACAAAATTAAAATAGGCCACCATTCTCCTCTGGCCCCTCAATGTGCACTGGGAAGTTACACCAACGTAGATTTCCTCAAGTGGGATTGTCAAAAATGCTTATGGGAGGCAGGCACCCAACTCTCATCGAATGCCATTGGACGTCGAGCACCTGACTCCCTTAGGTCCTTCTGAAAATCCCACCCTTAACTTTCACTCACTCATCTATGCAGTCATGATCCCCATTGCAAGCTGCCAATGGCTGATGTCACTTGGGTTTGAACCAAGGATCTTCAGTACTAAAAGTCAGAGCCTTGGCTACGGGAACAACTTCATTAGTGATCAGACGTAGTAAACACTTGTCCTCTTCTATGCACTCATCACTAGCGTGGGGCAAAGTCTGCCCATTCTCCTAGCGTGGGTTACACCTACATTACACACATTCCCCTCACAGCCATCCTCAACTCAGCAGGTGACTTTTTATAGGTCCTCACCTTTGCAGATGCCTCACGACTAATTTGACAGCAAGAAAAATTGTTTTCACTACAGAACTAATGTCTCCAAAGAAATTGTGAAATGAGGTACTTTAGTCGTACTCTATAAACATTTGCAAAATCAAAATGAATTTCATTGGACCAATGAGAGAGACAAGGTGGGTGAGGTAATATCTTTTATTGGACCAACTTCTGTTGGTAAAAGAGGCAAGCTTTCAAGCTCTACAGAGCTCTTTTTCAATGGCAAGTGGCATGAACGATCATAAACATTGACATAGAATTCTTTGGAATACTACATTGGAGACTGATGAGTAGGGTGACCAGATAACAAGTGTGAAAAATCGGGATGGGGTGAGGGGCAATAAGTGCCTACTTAAGACAAAGCTCCGAATATCAGGACTGTCAGGGCCAATCAGAGGGGGGCCAGGAGGGCCATTTGGACTGGGCCTCAAGCTCAAAGGGGGCCTCATATTTAGACATGTGTTAATTTTTTGGCATTTGATAAATTTCGCAACTTGTTTTTATGCGCATCCCTATTCGACCAAAATGTGACCCACTCTCTCAGCTTAGAACTGCAAATTTCAGCAAATAAGAGATGTGATTTGGTAAAAGACATTTTTTTTTTGTTAACTGATACAGATTGTCATATTAAAGAGTTAAAAATGTTCATAAATATTAATAAAAATATTTCGGTTCTGATGGCCCAAGAGTAGACCATGATGAACGTGTCCTCTCAGATCAGCTGATTATGTAAACAAACCACGGCTAGTGGCTGGTGCTGGATCAAGTGCGTGTTGAAAGGTAGAGAATTGTTACATTTTAGTGTCTTTACAGTTTTACGTCTAGTTGACTAAGGAGTTATTTATGTGTGAGATTTCCTCATTATCATCTTCATATGGTAACTAAAAGAGGTGACTGGCTGGTTGGTTGAGCCCTGGCTTGGTAGCTTGGCCATCATCATAGGCTTTCGTAGTCTATAGGCCCAGATTCAAGAAGGAGATGTACCAACAGTAACAGATGCAGCAGAAGATCCTGTGTACGATCAAGAAACTCAACAGCAACAGGAAGATGTAGATCTTACGCAGCAAGAGCAATTCATGAGTACTACAGATTTGACTGTGACTGACATTGGAATTATTGACAAGAGCAATGCTGCCCAAATGCAATCTTTTCTTCAAATTAGTTGTTTTGAAATTCCAAGTAACATTCCACAAGATGCTGATAATCCTGCTTTCCCTACTCGTCTGCTGACAAAAACTCTTCCAAATGGTGAGACCTGCACAAGAGACTGGTTATGCTTCAGTATGGAAAAATAATCTCTGTACTGTGCACCCTGCTTCATTTTGAACAAAAGTGCTGCAAATGCATCAGTTCTCTCTGATCAATCAGGATGGAGCATCAACAGAGGTTGGAGGAAGTTGAAAGACCGAACACCATCCCATGAGAGTTCAACATCACACAAAAACTTTGTTGAATGCAAATCAGCCAGCATCAGCTGAAAGTTCAGTTGAGAATTTATTTTTAACTGAACTCTCTACAGAAACTAATAACTGGAAAAAACTTCTTGAGCGCATCCTGAATGTCATCCTTTTTCTTTCTGAATGGGGATTGGCTTTCTTTGGTTCCAGTCAACGTATTGGTGATTGTGCAAATGGAAACTTTCCAGGCATAGTTGAGCTCCTCAGCAAATATGACCCACTTTTAGCAGAGCATGTTAAACGTGTTCGAGAATCGCAGAAGAGTCAAAAGCGCATGCAAGTCCATTCTCTCGCCACACACATATAAAACAAGTTTATCGAGCTATGTGGGTCATTTGTACAAACAACAATTCCTGATGAGATTCGAAATGCCAAGTATTTTTCAATCCTTGTTGATGCCACTCCAGATTGTTCTCACAAGGAACAGACTATTATGGTTATTCAATATGTTAAGATGGTAGACAGCTCAAAATTTTCAATTGAAGAAAGGTTTATTTTGTTTGTTAATTTCACGAGAAAAACTGGAAAAGAAATCGCTGCTCAAGTACTAGCAATTCTAGAAGGTTTTAAGTTAGATTTTCAAGTCTGCATTGGTCAAGCCTATGACAATGGATCTAATATGGCTGGGAAGTACAGAGGTATACAATCAGTTCTGCTTGAGTATAATTCAAACTGTATTTTCTCCAGCTGTGGAAACCACACACTAAACGTTGTAGGTGTTGACTGTGCTGAATAATGCAAGGAGGCAATTACTTACTTTGGAACTGTTCAGCAAATGTACAATCTCTTCAGTAGCAGTCCACAAAGGTGGGAAATTCTGAAGCAATATCTTCCTGTTTCACTGCATGGGATGTCCAATACTAGATGGTCTGCACGGATTGACGATGTTCAACCAATTGTGCAGCATTTGAATTCAGCGAGAAAGGCTTTAAATGAGCTTGAATCTCTCAATCTCACTGCACAGGCTCGAACTGAACTTAAGTCTATTCAGAAGCACATGTCCAAATTTGAATGCATTCTGATGTCATCTTTGTGGATGAAGCTACTTACAATGATCAACCAAACTAATCTGGTAATTGAAGCACGCAATGCTACACTTGATGTTGAGGAGGATAACATCGAAAGTCTTATCAATGACATTCAACAGATTCGTGAACAATGGGATGCGATCCTGAGTGAGTCCAAATTAGTAGCACAGAATATTGGCATTTCATCCGAGTTCTCCACCAATCGCAACTTATCTACTGAATCCAATGCTGGCAGCATTATAGGGTCACTGTCTTCCTTGTCATCGTTGACTCTATTCAATCAGGTCTTACACATCAGTTAGAGTCACAGTGACTAATTTGTACCCTTTTGGGGTTTCTTTGGCAGTTCAACAGACTGAGTAATGAAGATCTACTTTCTGCAGCTGAACAATTTCAGCAACAGTACAACAAAGAAATCTCAAAAGATCTCAGTGATGAGGTCATCTTCCTCAAACAAATATATTCCACAAACTTCAAATTGGATTGCAAGCCAAAGGAATTGCTTCAAGAAGTAAATATTGTGGTAATGTGTAAATATAATATAATAGTGTAAATATAGTAGTAATGCATAATATAACATCATGTTATATGTCATGACAATATAATGGTGAAAATATTGCGGTTTATTTCATTTTTTAAAATTATTAATGGCAGCTATTATTTAGTACTGATTTAAATATTGTATCTTATTTTCTTGACTGGAATGTCTCCTGTTGGTGTGGTAGTGAAACAGTTTGACACTGACAAAGAAAATAGGAGAAGCATTCAGTGTGCTAATTAGAGGAGTGGCTGTTTTCAATATCCATGTGTTAGCCTGGAATCATTTGACATGGCATGTTATACACTACTACTACTATTGGCAGTTCCTGAAATAAAGTAAAAATACAAATAAAATGAAAAAAATGAAAAAAGCATAAAATAAAATACATTTTGAATTTTTTTTAAACAAAATTTTTTTGATTGGGATTTTTTTTTCTGTAATGGGAAATCTCATCAAAAGTGAGATGATTGCATGAACAATTTGGATTGTGTCAAAATGGCATTTTCTGAAGGAAAACCATTGTGATGAAAATTTTCCAACCATCCCTAATTGCTATCCCCATTTTAAAGACAAGGAACAGTGGTATTAAGTGATGTGTACAAGATCACACAGGGAACATGTAGCAGAAATGGGAATTGAACAGATCTACTGAGCACTGGGTCAGTGTCTTAACCACAAGTTTGTCCTGCCTCTCCTGTAGAAGGTGGCCCATGGAGTGCATGAGGTGGCCAGAACTAGTGAGAGAGAGAGAGAGGGAAGGAGTGTTGTTAAAGAAATGTAAATGCGGTATGTTAGATAATTACAGTAATTTTGAAGTCATTTCACCTGAAGCAACCTTGCAAGGCAGGTTTAAACTATTCTGCAGAGTAAAGTAACCACACTGTCCTTGTTTCCCTCCAAATAAACCAATATTTTCATTGAAATAACTTTATATTTTAGCAGCACAATGCTCATGAAAGAAAAATGCATATTTCAATATTTTAAGACACTATTTTGCAAACCCTTATATTATCCCTGCCTGCTCTGTTAGCCACAAAAGCCCTATTCATCTGCAGCCAGTCCTCTGTGATCTCTATTGTGGTCTTGGGTCCTTCTTTTAATTCTTGGCAATAGACTGAGAACATCTGGGTGTCCTATAGAAAACTACAGGAGATGTGGCAGTCAGCTCAGTCTTATTTTAAGTTTCTCTGCTTCATCCATATAGTCATTTGTCATTTCACTGTGTATGTATTAAAAAAAAAAGCCCTTTTCAGTCTCAGAATGTTTAGTGAACAGATGGGGCTGGAATACTATAGATAACCCCTGAAATGAAACCTAGGAGGATATAACATGAGAGATCAGCAATATGCATAGAAGTCAAAGAGGACAAACAGAAATACAGTAACCTGTATAAGCAATGCTGCTAGTATTACACCAGGACCTATAATAGACCCCAATCAGGATCATGACCCGGTGGTGTTGAATACTGTACAAACACATAGATGAACATGCAGGGAAAGGTCTGTCACTTGCTAAGGCCCTGTTCCTGTAACTGGCCTCAGGCCAGGGGGTGGGCCATGGGGAACCCTGGGGATGATGGAAAGTGT
Organism: Trachemys scripta elegans; assembly: GCF_013100865.1. Taxonomy (NCBI): domain Eukaryota; kingdom Metazoa; phylum Chordata; order Testudines; family Emydidae; genus Trachemys; species Trachemys scripta. Next base: position 13,990,335 of record NC_048317.1, on the reverse strand, counting down.
GGCTGTTGCAGGGATTGTCATGCACAAGTATTTGAAGAGTATAAACACCAAGGAAGGATTTGTAAAAAGCAACAGAGGGTCCTGTGGCACCTTTGAGACTAACAGAGGAAGGATTTGTGATTGTTGAGCTTGGTAGGTGGGGAGTGTGACTCGGAACATGGGGATGAAGTCAAGAAAAGGCATCTACCATATTACCAATCCATGAGGCCCAGAGCCCAAATCTGATGCCAAAACACCACAGCAATGGGCAGGGGCCAGCTCCTCAGATGGTGTAAAACATTTTAACTCCATTGAAGTCAATGATGCTATGCCAATTTATACCAGGGGCGAGGGTCACAAAGACGCTCAGGAGTGGCGAGGTTGAGTGTCCCCATGCCTCACTTTTAGTTGCCTAGAAAACCACTGGGCTCACAAAGGCGGAGCGTGGCACCCAGGCTCCCTGTACAATGAATGGGGAGGGATGGCGCCTCAGAATAGGATTCATAAAAACCAGCGCACTAGGTGGCTCCTCTGTCTGGAGTGCGGGGAGGCGCCTCCTCTGCTTGGGATTCTCGGCTGCAAACCCTCCCTTGGGGTTAAGGGGCCTATAGAGAGAAGGCAAGACAGGGAGAAGGCCCTGCCTCATAATTTACAGCCCTGTGGCTAGAGTACTCGCCTGGGATGTGCGAGACTCTAGTTTCAGTCCACCCTCTACTTGAGAGGGAGAAGGGATTTGAACTGGTTTTAAACCGTAACCACTGGGCTCAAAATTATGAGGCGGGTCCTTCTGCCCCCACTCCCGGCTCTTGTGTGGAAGTTCATCTATAGGGGCCTGATTCTGTAGGAGAGGTCTGACCATGCTTACTGGATTGGGTCCTACCGGCGAGTCAGGTGAAGGGATTTCTATCTTCCTCCGGTTTGTGCATCACTCTGGGGCATACGTGTCCAGACACCGGGCACTGGGCCGCAGCGCACATGCCCACAGGCAGAAAAATAGGCGCCTGGGGACTTTTACTGCAAACATTTAGGCACTGAGCAATTTTAGGTGCCTATGGGGTTCAGGAGCAGCTGAGCGGGACTTTTGTGAATCCCAGTGTGGCCTGATTCAGGGATTTAGGAGCCCAAAGTGGCAGTTAGGTGCCTAAATCCTTTAGTAAATCTAGCCCCAGCTGGGGATCTGGCCCCTCTAGGGTGTGGAATGTTCTCAGCAGGGACGAGGTGCAATTCACAGCTATTGGAGCATTTAAAATGGGACCAGGACATTGCACTAGAAAACACAGGAAAGAAACCTGCATTCTACTGGCTGTGGGTCCTGGCAGGGGATGGACTGGGTGGCCTAATGGGACATTATCACCAGGGCTGCAAATTTTTTATTTGGTGAAAAATGCAGTTGCAG
>NC_048317.1:13570369-13688886 GCF_013100865.1 Trachemys scripta elegans | reverse complement strand
GGGGGTGCCTCAGGGCGGGAGGGGGGTGCTTGAGGGGGGGGGGGGGGCGGGGTGCTGCCGGGGGGGGGGGGGGGGGGGTGCAAGGTGGAAGTTTAGCCTAGGGCGCAAAACTTCCTTGCACCGGCCCCGGTGACAGTGTATTTGCAGACCAGGTTCCGGTACCGTTATGCGGTGCAACTGTGTTGTGCCTGGGTTTTGGTGACATACCCCAGTCCTACTCTGCCCAGGGTCTGGTGTCTATTCACCAGACATCACTAAGCCCATCCATCCATCGATAATGCATGGAGGGTGAAGTCCACCCCCTCCGCAGAGAACCAGAGCACTGCCCCATTTAAATCCTGCTTTAGCCCTTCGAAGTGGGACCCGAGTAGTGCTTAGGCCTTTTCCGTGCCTCTGGGCAGGGATGAGTTACTCCCAATAAGAGCACTAAGGGCCTGACCATGCAATCTTTGGGCACAAAAGTATCCACCTCTAAAGACGCTGGTGGCACTCCATGTGTAAATAAGGCCCAATAGCATGGCGAAGTGTCTCAGGATTGCACTCTCTCCATCACAGTGCACATAGGGCCTGCTCCAACTCCTGATAAATTCAATGAAAGACAACCATGGACTCCAATGGGAGCAGGGTGGAGTCTTTGGTTAGAAAGACTTACGTGCATCCATGTCCTTCCTTCCAATCTCTGCTCCCTGCTATGCAGCCCCACTGCCCAAGAAGACAGCGGTGGAGGTAGAAAAGTTCTCTTCAGTTGCTGTAATAGCAAAACTTCCTTGGCAGACGCACATCCCTGGTGTGCCACGAATGAGACAATTAAAAATGATAAAGGGTCTATCTTCCACGCGGAACGCTCCGGTTGAATGAATAGATAAGCCCCCCCTTTCATTCAAAGTCATTAATGGCTCAGCGATTTCAATGCTAGTTCCCATCGAAATGTATGAATTTTTAATCCTTTAATTGCATGTTATCCTAAACACCCTGTGTGCTTTCTTCTTATTTATCCTCCCGCTTTTGTTGTAACAGGTAAATGCTTTTTTGAACTCGCTTTTGTTGGAGACAAGCTCATTGTTATCTCTCTCTTCCCAGGGAGACAATGGGGCTGCAGGCCTTTGCTAGTGAATGGCTGAGGCTGGGAAGGTCTCAAGTGACTTCTCTATTCGGAAGCAGCCTTTGGATGAGACAGGCTGAGATTCTGGGATCAGCACCGAGGTCTGTGAGAAAAGCAGGGTCTGTCTTCCTGGTGACTGAAATGCCTTTCATGATAACAGAAAAAATAATTACTGGAGAGATTACTGAAAGAAATATTCTGCAGATACCGTGGCTGTGTTGATTTGAGACATCTGTTTGGTTTTATTTCTGAAGAAACTCCTGTCTTCCATTCTCCGAGCTGTGAATGGCTGGGGACACCAGGCTCTCATGTAGTAAACACAAATTCATTTCCAAGCATAGGAATATTTACTTAGGTTCATTCAGACCTAGCTGAGTTTCTTGTATGGTCCAGATAAGCAAGACCTAGATAAAACTAGAGGTCAGGAATGTTTGGACCTGGGGCTTTGTTTTGGGATCATGCATTTTAAGAATTGTAATAGGAATAATTGAACATGAATAATTAAATTGAGCCGAGGAAATTACTCCTAAAATATCCTTTATTTGACAAAGCGAGCCTATATTTCTGCTTGTGAAGTATCTGCAAGCAGATTGTGATTCCCACACATTTATTCAAAGGTATTCAGCAAATTTCCTTTTTTTTTTACTCTGTAGATCAACAGTAACAACTCTGTTCAGAATTCTAGCTCAGTCATAGGGTCTGATTCCCCCGTTCTCGGCATGCAGTCATTCTTCTGTAGTCATTTATACTAGTGCTAAGTGGGCGTAAAATGCTACTAAATCAGAATGGTAATGATTGAGAGCCACTTAGCACTGTTATAAATGACTACCCAAGGTGCAGGGCAAGGAAGCTCTGGCCCAACGATTTTAAGGCCAGACTATATCACTATGATCTAATGGAGGCATCCTATCTTATCTCCTAGAACTGGAAGGGACCTTGAAAGGTCACTGAGTCCAGCCCGCTGCCTTCACTAGCAGGACCAAGTACTGATTTTGCCCTAGATCCCTAAGTGGCCCCCTCAAAGATTGAACTTACAACCCTGGGTTTAGCAGGCCAAGGCTCAAACCACTGAGCTATCCCTCCCCCATGAGTCATCTAGTCTGATTTTCCACATAACCCAGGCCACAGAATTCCACTCCATAATCCCTACAGTGGAGGGAATTATTCTCCGCCATAATGCAAGTAACACTGTCTAGGCTGATAACTTGTGCCTGATGTTGTACGTGTGCTTTGATTGGATGGTGGGAGTGCGCGTATGCTTCCGAAATGAATCTCTGAGTGACTTTAACGTGTATTTCCCATGAATACACGTGCATGTGACCTTGACGCCAGACATCGGACCATTTCTGCCACTGAGCCTGAATCCAAACATTTTGGCGGTTCTGAGAAGCTCAGTGATGGTAGGTTTTATGAGCAGGGAAGGGCGGGGGCTTCCTTTCATTCCCTTTCCTTGTCGTGGGCCTGTGAAGTTCCAGATTCTGGCGGGGACTATGACTGAATGTTACATGACTAGCATGAGACAAATTGATGTTTTGATATTTCCCACCTGACCAGTGGCGGATTTGGAGTTCATAGAATCATAGAATCTCAGGGTTGGAAGGGACCTCAGGAGGTATCTAGTACAACTCTCTGCTCAAAGCAGGACCAGCACCAACTAAATCATCCCAGCCAGGGCTTTGTCAAGACTGACCTTAAAAATCTCTAAGGATGGAGAGTCCATCACCTCCCTAGGTAACCCATTCCAGTGCTTCAACACCCTCCTAGTGAAAAAGGTTTTCCTAATATCCAACCTAAACCTCCCCAACTGCAACTTGAGACCATTACTCCTTGTTCTGTCATCTGGTACCACTGAGAACAGTCTAGATCGATCCTCTTTGGAGCCCCCTTTCAGGTAGTTGAAAGCAGCTATCAAATCCCTCCTCATTCGCCTCTTCTGCAGACTAAACAACCCCAGTTCCCTCAGCCTCTCCTCATAAGTCATGTGCTCCAGCCCCCTAATCATTTTTGTTGCCCTCCGCTGGACTCTTTCCAATTTTTCCACATCCTTCTTGTAGTGTGGGGCCCAAAACTGGACACACTACTCCAGATGAGGCCTCACCAATGTCGAATAGAGGGGAATGATCACATCCCTTGATCTGCTGGCAGTGCCCCTACTTATACAGCCCAAAATGCCGTTAGCTTTCTTGGCAACAAGAGCACACTGTTGACTTATATCCAGCTTCTCATCCACTGTAACCCCTAGGTCCTTTTCTGCAGAACTGCTGCCTAGCCATTCGGTCCCTAATCTGTAGCAGTGCATGAGATTCTTCCGTCCTTGTTGAACCTCCTCAGATTTCTTTTGGCCCAATCCTCTAATTTGTCTAGGTCCCTCTGTATCCTATCCCTACCCTCCAGTGTATCTACCACTCCTCCCAGTTTAGTATCATCTGCAAACTTGCTGAGGGTGCAATCCACACCATCCTCTAGATCATTAATGAAGATATTGAACAAAACTGGCCCCAGGACCGACCCTTGGGGCACTCCGCTTGATACCGGCTTCCAATTAGACATGGAGCCATTGATCACTACCGTTGAGCCCGATGATCTAGCCAGCTTTCTATCCACCTTATAGTCCATTCATCCAGCCCATACATCTTTAACTTGCTGGCAAGAATACTGTGGGAGACAGTTTCAAAAGCTTTGCTAAAGTCAAGGAATAACACATCCACTGATTTTCCCTCATCCACAGACCCAGTTATCTCACAGAAGGCAATCAGGTTGGTCAGGCATGACTTGCCCTTGGTAAATCCATGCTGACTGTTCCTGATCACTTTCCTCTTCTCTAAGTGCTTCAGAATTGATTCCTTGAGGACCTGCTCCATGATTTTTCCAGGCACTGAGGTGAGGCTGACTGGCCTGTAATTCCGCAGATCCTCCTTCTTCCCTTTTTCAAAGATGGGCACTACATTAGCCTTTTTCCAGTGCGGCCCTGTGCGCAGCTTCATTTTCCAAACCCCCATGCCCCCACCCCAGGGACCCAGCCAAGAAAAAGAACTTTCTCTCTTAGCTCCCTCCGTCCCCTCCCCTGTGCTTTTCATTGTTTTTTCTTCCTCTTCCTCCTATATTATAAGTAATGGGAAGTAAATGAAAATAAACTGAGGTACCTTGATTGGGGCAGGGGGTTGGAGTGCAGGAGTGGGTGCAGGGAGCGGGCTCTGGAAGGAAGTTTGGGTGCTGGGTGTGGGCTCTGGGCTGGACAGGGGGTTGGGGTGTAGGAGGGGGTGAGAGGTATAGGGTCTGAGAGGAAGTTTGGGTGCAGGTGACCGGCGCACACACACCACTTCAGCAGCGGCTCTTGCGGGGGGGGAGGGCAGGGTGGCTCTGTGCGCTGCTGCCCGCAGGTGCCACCCACGCAGCTCCCATTGGCCGCAGTTCCTGGCCAATGGGAGCTGCAGAGTCGGCGCTTGGAGTGGGGATAGCGCACGGAGACACCCGCCCCCAGGGGCCGCAGGGATATGCCAGCCGCTTCCAGGGGTGAAGCAGCGTGGAGGGAGGGAGGCAGAGTGGGCCTTAGCCCTGCTGCTAGCACGTCTCTGCGAGTCCCTTGGGGCGAGGGGGGCAGCGGGTCTCACACAGTCCTGGGACTCCATCCAACTTTTACTGAGTCCATGGAAAGGTTCCCATTGATTTGAATGGAAGGTGGATTCCTACAGGGGGTGAAAGTCACCCCCTGTAGAAAGCCAGCACAAGCTCTATGCAACACTAGAATGGTTTGCTCGAGAAGGTGGTGTGGCATTTGAGTAGTTCTGTTCCCAGCTCTGCCACTGATCTGCTGGGTGACCTTGGGGAAAGTCACTTTCCTTCTTGGCTTCCCATCCCATCTTGTGTCTCTCTACTGTCTCTACAGAGTGTTAGTTATCTGGAGTAGCGACTGTTTCTAAGGCTTGTCTATACTTACGCGCTGGTTCGGCGTCTGGCAATCGAACTTCTGGGTTCAATTTATCACGTCTTGTCTGGATGCAATAAATCGAACCCAGAAGTGCTCCCTGTCGACTCCGGTAATCCTGCTCGCCGCGAGGACTACGCGGAGTCGACGGGGGAGCCTGCCTGCCGCGTCTGGACCGCAGTAAGTTCGAACTAAGGTACGTTGACTTCAGCTACGTTATTCACGTAGCTGAAGTTGCATACCTTAGTTCAAATTGGGGGGTTAGTGTAGACCAGGCCTAACTCTGGATTTGTACCGTGAATAGCCCCAAGGGGTGATACTGGACCACCCACAACCAGTGCTAATAGTCACACTTAAGCCCATGAGTACACCTGATGCTGACCCTTTGTTCAGAAGTGAATTTCACTCTCAGGAAGGATTCCTCACGGCTCAGCCCAACATACAGAGGCATAGGCGCCAACTCCATGGGTACTCTGGGGCTGGAGCACCCCTGGGAAAAAAATAGTGGTTGCGCAGCACCCACCAACCACAGCTGTTTGGCACCGCCCCGGATTAACAGATCAAGGCGGCCACCAAAGAGCTGATTGGAGGTGCCACCAAACAGCTGGTTGGAGGAGAGACTTGGGGGAGGGTGGAGAGCGGAGAGCAGCGAGTGGGCGGGGCTTTGGGGCAGGGGCGGAGCTGGGGTGGGAAGAGGTGGAGTGGGGCCTAGGGGAAGGGATGGAGTGGGGGCGGGGCCACGGGGCAGAGCAGGGGTGGAGCACCCCGTGGGGAAAAGAAAACCTCAGCGCCTATGTACAGAGGTCCAGCAATCAGCCCCAACTAGAACTTCCTAAGCAGGAACAGACCCGGAGATCTCCTTCTCTTTACATATCTATTGGTAGTAATTTGTAACCTGCTCACTGATTTGAAATTTTAAATGCATTAAAAACAATATTTTCTTAAGCAAGCTGGTTTCAAGTCAAGAAGAGATGGATGCTGCATCCTGAGCTAATATCCAGCATGACATGGCTGAGCAGGTACAAAGATATTAATGCCTTTGCATTAAGGTGCATAGTAAATATGATTTCAGCAATATCATATGGACCAATTGGCTATTAAGCTAGAGGCTAAATTTGTTTTTTATGTTGCAATAAATCTTGCTTTTCTAGGAAGCCTGGGCAAATATTAAATCAGGTCACTTTTTTCCCCTCCATTATTGATTGGGGGCATTATATATCAACTAACCGCAAGGAGACCGTGCCATAACTTTGATTGATTGCCCATATATTTCTGGCACTAATTTTGTGACAAGTGCATGCTTTGCTACCCATCCCTGTCTGTGCTTTATATCATTGGCCTTCTCCCCCATCTGATTCATAGATTATAAGATGGGAACAGTTTGACGGATGAGGTCTTTCTAGGTGACCTTCTGCCCAAGAAGTCAGACATGCTGCTGCATAGGATAGATAACAAGTATTCCCTGCCCCAACCCAAAACACTCCTCTTTGCACAAACCTGCCTGCAAAAACAAAATGAAGGAGAAGGAGAGAAAGAGATGAAGAATTTGCATGGCTTTAAGAAAAAACTTACTGGCAAGTTATTCCACAGATGACCATTAGAGGGCTTCTTGCATCTTCCTCTGAAGCAGCTGTTACTGGTCACTGCTAGAGAGAGGATACTGGGCTAGATGGGTCATCATCGGTCAGGTCAGGTTTGAGGCAAAGAGAAATCCAAGTAAAAGAAGCTGTTAAACCTAGAAGCAGTGAAGATCAAGGTCTTCAAATCTGACATGTTGAGCCTATCTCTAGGGGATGAAGAGAACCCTTGATTTCTCGCAAAGGTGCCAATAGCAATTGTGGTTTGACATTATGTCTACTCAGACAGTACACTGAAGCCACCGTGACTTTCTGATGCTGGGTTTGTGGGGGCCTGGAGCCAGAAGTCTCCAAACTCCGTCACCAATCCCCAAAGGCACCCAGGTAAACATGAAAGATCACATTGCCCTGTGTCCATGGCTCCTTGCCATCCTATTTCTTTCTCGAAGAGAGAACCCAACTTTTCCTATAACTGTGTCACAGGCCTACTCGGAGGGCAGGCAGACCTCCAAAGGGAAAATCATTTCTCTCTGTGGGTAATTTTGCCTCCGCTGTAGTTAAGTAATGGAGTGAAATGCTATTATAAATGTAACATAATTCAATATAGTCTCACAGTAGATTTGACTTTGGTGGGATGAATTTATCCCAGTTGGATTTCAAAGGCCATTCATTGCCTGCTCCTAGCAAATCAAATCAGCTCTAGATTATAATACTTTCAACAAATCTGCTTATCTGGCCTAAACGTTTGGATCAAGAGGTTTGCAGCTAATGGAGTCAAAGCCATTGTTATAAAACATAAGCAGGGATTGTGTGAAACAGAATGTAAGTGAAAGGCACATGTTTGCTCAGTCATCAGAATTGCATTTCCGATAGAGATCACGTGTTTATTACCTAAAGATGCTGTCATAGTTCACATTGCCACAGGTCAAGCGGCACTTGACTGGCACCCCAAAAAGTGGTTGAAGTGGGGAACCGGCATCAGACGTCTGCGGTTCATTCAAAGTTCTGCCACTGATTTACTGTGAACATGTGAACCGTTTAACCTCTGCCTCAGTTTCCACCTCTGAAGACAATATTGTTGTTCACAGAGGTACTGAACGTCTTTAAATTGGAGTGTGTGAAACAGCTTGAGGTTATTGGATGAAAATCATGAGGTAAGGGCAAACCATAAGAAAACAATATGTCTGGGATGGTCTAGATATATTTGATCCTGCCTCAGTGCAGAGGGCTGGACTAGATGACCCTCCAAGATCCCTTACATTTCAGTGATTCTGGGAAAGTGACCCTATGCATGCAGGTGAGGCAAGGATATGCTCTGAATTCAGTACAAAGGAGAGAGGAGAAGGAATTGGGAGATTGGAGCTGGGGCGATGGAGGTGATGATGTGCAAAGAAAATACATAGGGACCGATTCATGCCATTGACAAAAAGGAATGAATACGGTCCCCAGTTAATTCTCTGGGGATGAATTCAGCTTATAATGTATCATCACTGAGCTGTGATGCAGAGAAGAAGTCAGCTCCTCAGTGCTATACATGGGTGTATTTCCGTTGAAGTCAACATCAGCTGACTGTCTGACCCAACATTTGTATTTGTCTTGGTCCCTGAGAAAATTGGACAAGGTAGATATCAGTTTATTATCTGGATGTCCTTTACCAGAGGATTATATCCTGTTCATACAGGAGTGGAGAGGGATTCACAAGTTCTATCAGTCCTTTATATCTCCAGTGATTATGACCCAGCAAGATACCTTTCTGTGAACCAACAAATCATGTATATTGCCCAAAACTTTCTGGCTCACACGAGCCATGCCCTGGCTGGCACTGTCATGAGAAAGACCAGGGACTGAATGGACAATGGAAACCAAACTCCTCTTAGCTCTGGAGACAAATGTTCCAGTGCAACTGATGAAACCTATGGAAGATGCTCACAGTGCCACAGACCATGTTTTGCCTGTTCTGTGCATAAAGGACTTCATTTCTTAGGCTTCCAACCTGGCAGTTTCCCCCTGCACTAACTGTACTGTGATTTTTATGTTTTAATGCAAGATGACAACTTTGAAGGATTTGGGTATTTTTCTTGCAACCTGGCCAACTTGTTCTGTGGGTAGCGAGATGTATTCTTCACAGTTCTGTAAGTGGGTAGAGCTGGTTGGAAGGTTGGTTTTTTTGTTTTTTGTTTGACAAAATTGATACTTTTTTCTCCAAACCAAAATGTTGTCAAAATCGACACTTTTTTTTTTCAATGTAACCGAGCATTTCAGTAAGGGCGAAGTGTTCCATGTTGACCTGATGAGAACAGAAGGTTTAGAGTTTTTCATTTCAAAAGAACATTTTGAGTTGAAATCTAGTTAGTGTTTTATTATAACTTACAATATAATATAAAAGGAAAAAGTTAAAATTGAAATGAAACATTTTTGATTCTATCAAAACAGCCATTTTATTTGACCCACTGAAACACTCTTGTGGAGAATTCAAAACTACTAAATAGTCCTTAGGCACCTTGTGGTATAGTGCTCTTCTAAAGTGTGAGCCAATGTGCTGGCATGCTATTGCCTGAGTTTGCCAAGGGGAGATACACCTTGCTGTAAGATGTATGCAAGAGGGAGCTTGCTGGGCTTTTGCAGGAAAAAATACATTTTTTAGGGACTGCATCCCCTTTTCCCCACCAGTTACCCCATTTCTTTCTCTGCAACATCTCCTGGGAACACTGGAACATAAGTAGCCATGCCCTACCTCCAGCCAGGCGAACCCTATGACAATAACAAAAACTACAAACAAGAAAGCTTCCGGACATACAATCCCCAAACTCCCTTCTCTAACTGCCAGGTAGGCTCTACTTCTCCTCACTAGGTTACATTATTGCCCCAGAGCACCTGAAAAAATAAACCGTGTCAATTTGACCGACAAATTTCCCAGGGGAGGATGCACATATGCCTCATAACTGCGAAGTGGTAACAGGAATGTTTTAATTAACATGACCCTTTCTGCCAGTGTCAGGGTCTATCTCTCCCATCTCATCACCTTAACCTGGCAGGAGGCAAACTATGTCTCTCAGTGACTGTTTCCCGCTAGACCAGGGATTTAGCCTGCAATCCCCTGTGATCACCTGAGCAGATCTACCTTTAGTCCAGCACCTGCAGTCCTGCTCTCTCGGAGACAAAGACAAGGTTAACCTGTGGCCTGCCAGCTTTCACATAGGAAAGTATTATTCATTTAGAACAAAAGCATTACAGAGAAAACATATCTGAAAAACAATAAACAGCTTACAGACTGGTCTTAGCCTGCCAGGTCGCACCCAGGAGTCATGGAGACCATGACCAATTTCAAAGTCCTTCAACTCTTCTCATGGAGCCTGTCCCTCTGGTCAGTCTTGCAACCATCAGCTCTTGGGGAGTGTGTGCAAATTCCTCCGCATGTCAGTCCGGAAGGTCACTGTTATACTGTTGTCAATTCTTTGTTTGCCAGCCTTTTGAACCAGTCAAAATACTCTATGCAGTTTCCCCAGGAGGTGAGACTTCTCCAGTCTTGTTAACTGCCTAGGGATTTGCATTAATTGCCCGCCACCCAACCTCCTCCCCAGTGATTTCAATTCCTGCAGGAAATCCTATAACTCCCTCCATGGAGCCTACAGGCATCTAGCAAGAAGTAAGCTCGAGAGAATCAGGGAGACAGAGTGGAGGGGTTCTCTGAATTGGACACTGAATAAGATGAAATTCAATAAAGACAAATGCAAAGTACTGCACCGAAGAAGGAATAATCAATTGCACAAATGCAAAATGTGAAAATGACTGCCTAGAAAGGAGTACTGCAGACAAGGAACAGGGGGTTATAGTGGATCACAAACTAAATATGAGTTAACAATGTAATCCTGTTACAAAAATAAAGCAAACATCAATCTGGGCTGTAGTAGGAGAGTTGTAAACAGGATGCAAGAATCAGAGGGGTAGCCGTGTTAGTCTGAATCTGTAAAAAGCAACAGAGGGTCCTGTGGCACCTTTGAGACTAACAGAAGTACTGGGAGCATAAGCTTTCGTGGGTAAGAACCTCACTTCTTCAGATGCAAGCCACAGGATGCAAGAAGTAATTCTTCCCCTCTGCTCAGCATTGATAAGGCCTCAGCAGGAGTGTTGTGTCCCGTTCTGGGCACCACGCTTTGGGAAAGATGTGGACAAATTGGAGACAGTCCAGAGGAAAGCAACAAAAATAATTAAAGGTCTAGAAAATGCAACCTACAAGGAAAGATTGAAAAAATGGGTTTGTTTAATCTGAAGAAGACTGGGGATGATGACATTATAATAGTTTTCAAATATGTGAAAAATTGTTATAAAGAAGAGGCTGATAAATTGTTCTCCTTATCCACTGAGGACAAGACAAGATGTAATGGGCTTAAATTGCAGCAAGGAAGATTTAGGTTAGACATCAGGAAAAACGTCTCAACTGTCAGAGTAGTTAAACACTGTAACAAATTACCCAGGGAGGCTGTCATTGGAGGTGCTTACAAAGAGTTTAGACAAGCATCTGTCAGGGACGGTCTAGATCAGTGGTTCTCAACCTTTCCAGACTACTGTCCCCCTTTCAGGAGTCTGATTTATCTTATGTACCCCAAGTTTCACCTCACTTAATAACTACTTGTTTACAAAATCAAACATACAAATACAAAAGTGTGACAGCAGGTGATTGCTGAACAATTGCTTGCGTTTTCGTTTTGTACCATGTCATTATCAAATAAATCGATTAGCAAATAAGCATCGGACATACATTTCAGTGTGATACTTGAGCCTGTTTTTCACTCATGAGCCTTGTCTGAAACCCGAGCGCTACCGCCCGGGGCTGAAGCATGCAACTTAGCTTTGCAGAGTCCCCTGTGGCAGGGGGCCCCAAGCAATTGTCCTGCATGCCACCCCTTAACTTGCAACACCACTAAACCCAGCCTGCAACCCCCTGGGGGTCACAGCCCTGAGTTTGAGAAACACTGATCTAGATGAGTTGATTACGCCCTGGAAGACCTCTGCGTACCCCTGGAGAGAGCCACTGGTCTAGATAACACTTACTCCTCAGTGCAGGGGACTGAACTAAATGACTCGATCCTTTCCAGTCCCACATTTCTATAATTCTACGGCATCCACTGTGTCATTGACGTAATCATTGAATAAAACTATCTCGTTGATAAGTGGGGCACTCCCTGTTTCCTTGAGGATGCTACACGTCCAGTGAGGAATGCCCTAGGGTTGTCCTCACATGACTGCAGTGTTGGCTGCTTGGCCACTCCAAGCCCTTTGGGCTCTGTGAACATGATGGAACGTGGAGTGACAGATGGTCTATTATTTATCATTATTTCAGGTACACTGGTCCAATATTATTTACGACTCTAGATACTAACAGTAAATTGTATAAGTAGGGGCATTGCCAGCAGATCGATGAACGTGATCATTGCCCTCTAATCGACATTGGTGAGGCCTCATCTGGAGTACTGGGTCCAGTTTTGGGCCCTATACTACGAGAAGGATGTGGAAAAATTGGAAAGAATCCAGCGGAGGGCAACAAAAATGATTAGGGGGCTGGAGCACGTGACTTATGAGGAGAGGCTGAGGGAACTGGGATTGTTTAGTCTCCAGAAGAGAAGAATGAGGGGCGATTTGATAGCTGCTTTCAACTACCTGAAAGGGGGTTCCAAACAGGATGGATCTAGACTGTTCTCAGTGGTAGCAGATGACAGAACAAGGAGCAATGGTCTCAAGTTGCAGTGGGGGAAGTTTAGGTTGGATATTAGGAAAAACTGTTTCACTAGGAGGGTGGTGAATCACTGGAATGGGTTACCTAGGGAGGTGGTGGTATCTCCTTCCTTAGGGGGTTTTAAGGTCAGGTGTGACAAAGCCCTAGCTGGGATGATTTAGTTGGGGATTAGGTCCTGCTCTGAGCAGGGGGTTGGACTAGATGACCTCCTGAGGTCCCTTCCAACCCTGAGATTCTATGATTCTAACCCCTTGTCTCTCACTCTCTTGTGTCACTTGTCTACACTGCATATTGCTTCAGTAGCATTCATGTAAACAAATTAAGGGAGGAGAAACCTAAGAAACGCAGCTTACGACTAATTCCCCTCCACCCACCAAATCACTGAGGGCCTTTCAGACTGTTCAAAGCCAAATTACACTCCAGCGCTCAGGATTTAATTTGCATCTGCCAACTTCAGCAGGGGGATTTAGCGAGACAGGGCGTTTGCATTGCATAAAAAGAGTTGATCTCTAATTAAACTAATATCATGTTTTGCGTTTCCACGGTGATAACTGGGAAGACAAAATATCCAACCCCCAGCAGGAGGCTGGAGCAAGCGCTGGCCACAGAAGGAGAGGTGCCCGTCTTTTGAGAGCTCTTTCCTTTGGGGTACACTGGCGAGTTCAAAGAGCAAATGTCCGACTATAGAGTGTTGAGCTGGAAGCAAGAAATTCCGGGCTGACTTCCCTATTGGTGTAAATCACTGTTGGTTCACAGAGGTCAACCGAACGCTACGAATTTACACCCGTTGAGGATTTGGTCCTTGAAATAGGAATGGACAAATCTGACTGCAGCCCGGAGCCACAGTGAGCAGACCCAGATTTGAATATTGGACAGTCCCAGTCAAGGTCTTGCGCACAGGTGCCAGTTCTGCAAAGTGGGTAGAGATGCCAGCACAGGGCCTAGGCAGCATAGAAGCCAGTCCTCAAAAAAAGGACGTAAGTGGGACGTGAAGGGTCCGGCGACACAGCTTTTTGGAGAGAGTCGGGGTGAGCGTCCCAGCCCGGGTCGACAGCCTCCAGCTAGTGGGACTTGGGCCAGCGCTCTAAAAATAGCTGTGTCAACAGCATTTAGAAGTTGTGGCTGGAGCCTAGGGAAGAGGGGGCTTCAGAGCCCAAGTTCTAGCCCAAGCTGCAACTTCAATGGGCTTTCCACACGGCTGCTTTTAGAGGACAAGCACAAGCCTTGCTACCATGGGTCTGTTGATCCAGGCTGGGAAGCTGGCTCCAAAATGCTATGTTGAGATACCAAAGTGATGAATGGACTTTGTGCTGGCCCCTCTGGCAAGGTCCTGAGCCCTCTCCTCTCCTGTTGAGAGCACCTGAAAGGACTTTCCGATGTTGCCAAGTCTCGCAATACAGTTGAGACTCCTGCTATCTGGTGTTTTTCTGAAAGCTCCAGCTCCTGCCATCATGTTATTAGTTGAGAATCTCAGCTTTCGGGCGGCGGGGAGGGAGTAAGCGTGTAGCCCCTGTGGTGGTGCAGAAAAGCTGGAAAATGTGAACCATGAATGGACATGTAGCAAAGTTGTTGCCCCAGAGCGCCCCCTTGTGGCGAGATGTAGTGCTGCAGCAGCTTTGCCTCGTTTTCCCCAGTGTTTGACCTACTCTGTCCACAGGAGTGATCTGGTCCATCAGCCACACCCATTTACAGAGTCCAGCCTCTTCCAGGGCCTCAGAGTCCTTTACTTAAATCCAGCAAAAATGTGAAAACAACCAAAACTTTGGCCTCGTCAGGATCTTCCTCACAGTAGTGCCTCAGCCCCCACATCTCATCCCACGGTTTTGTGCCTCAAATAGGGTGACCAGATCACACAGGTGAAATATCGGGATGCTCCACGTCCTGCCCCCTCCCCACACCAGCATGCCTCCGCTCCGTCTCCACCTCCCCCCTCCCTCCAGCACTTGCACCACCATACAGCTGATCAGCGCAAGCCTGGGAGGGAGGGGGAGGAGGAGGAATGTGGCGTGCTTGGGGGAGAGGCGGGGCCAGGGCGGGGATTTGGGGATGGATCCAATGGCGGGAGGAGGGGGCGGAGTCAGGGGGCACGAGCCTCCTCCGGGCTCCGCTCCACCTGTGAGCGGAGGCAAAATATCGGGACAATTCGCGTCCTGACTGAAGCTAGGTCGGGACGCGGGACAAATAAGCAAATATTGGGACAGTCCCGAAAAAATCGGGACGTCTGGTCACCCTATCCTCAAACAACCCCCCTGTCCAGGGCACACTCCTCCCCTCATTCAGGGGCTCCGGTGGGCTGCACTGTCAGTGTTCCTGTCTCCCGTCACCTTCCTAGTCCTCCACCAGCCAGCCTCTCTGCTCCATGTCCCTTTTTTAAATGCTCCCTTCAGTCCAGGTGTAACAGGGAGAGGCCAATTGCTCTCCAGACTGCTGGATAACCCTTTCCAGTCAAGGACAGGGTTTACATTAGGGGTTCTCAAACTGGGGGTCGGGACCCCTCAGGGGGTCACAAGGTTATTACATGGGGACTCGCGAGCTATCAGCCTCCACCCCAAACTCCGCTTTGCCTCCAGCATTTATAATGGTGTTAAATATATTAAAAAGTCTTTTTCATTTATGAGGGGGGTCGCACTCAGAGGCTTGCTATGTGAAAAGGGTCACCAGGACAAAAGTTAGAGAACCACTGGTTTACATGCCCCGTCACAGCACAAAAACCAGAAAGCAAATACTAAGATGCCAGGAATTATTATTATTTTTTTAATCGTTGTGATTTTTATGCCGATCTCATGATTTTTTAAGGGCCTGATTCATGATTTTTAACATGGAAGGTTGATACCATTCAGCACCCTGAAGAAGAAGCTCCCTCATTTGGATATCTTAATAAATCTTCTCTTTCATCAATTCCTACCTCAGCCTTTGTTTAAAACCCCAGCAAAATCCAACCTTTTATTTTTAATGTTCAAAACCTTGGCTAGGAGCTATCTGGATCTATGGTCTTTAAAGCTACATCGTTAATAGAGCAAATACGCATGCGTATATAGTTCCTTAACAACAGCAATTTACAACCCATCAAACAGAATTACCCTGAATAATATTTAGAAACAAATTCTGTAGGGCCAGCAATGTAAAATAATCAAACAGTGGAACAAATGTTAGTTTTCAAAGTCCCTGTTTTGCTATATTGGATATATATATTCTCCTAACTCTTGTTCCATGCAAAGAAGAACATCTCCTCAGGGCAGTTCAAGCTGCAAAAGCTGTGAATATTTCTTTACTGGTTGTTGTAAACGTTTGACGATCGGTAACTGGTATGTTTTTCCATAGCACCTTTGATTTTAAGGCCAGAGGCCGCCATCTAGACTCACCTCCTGGCTAACACTGGCTAGAGAATTTCATCCGGCAGCATAGGTGCTGGCGGTGCTGCTACACCCCCTGGCTTGAAGTGGTTTCCATGAGATACAGGGTTTATAGTTTGGTTCAAGGGCTCTCAGTACCCCCACTTTACAAATTGTTCCAGCACCTCTGCCCAGCAGCAGGCATGTCTACACTGGAATAAAAGACTTAAGGCATGGCCATGGCTGGCCGGAGTCAGCTGACTTGGGGTCGGGCTGTGGGGCTAAACATTGCTGTGTAGACATTTGTGCTCGGGCTTGAGCCTGGACTCTGGGACCCCTTCCTCCTCACACGGTCCCGAAGCCCCAACATCTACACAGCAATTTTACAGCCCCGCCACCTGAACCCCACGAGCCCGAGTCCGCTGAGCCGGGCCAGCCATGGGCGTTGAATTGCTGTGTAGACATACCCAGTGATTCCTGCATTGATCCTGACAACTTGTGTCTGAACTAGAGCAGCGCTTTTAGAAAGATACCCCATCTTGATTTAAGGACTCCACGTGGTGGAGAATTTACCACATCCCTTGTGGCCCTGCTCCAACCGTTAATTGCACTCACTGTTCAAAATGTGCGACTTATGTCCATTATGTTGCATCTGAAGAAGTGAGGTTTTTTACCCACGAAAGCTTATGCCCAAATAAATCTGTTAGTCTTTAAGGTGCCTCTGGACTCCTTGTTGTTTTTGTGGATACAGACCAACACAGCTACCTCCTGATACTTATGTCCAGATTGAATTTTTATGAGTTCAGCTTCCAACAATTGGATCTTGTCTTCTGGATTAGAGAGCAACCTAGCATCAGATATTTTCTCCTGGTGCAGGTACACCGGTCAGTCTTGATAATCACATGCAAATTGTTACACCAGAGTAGACCCATCTAGACTGATATCCTGTCCCAACCATACTCACTGATGGATACTTAGGAGGAAGACACACACATCCCATAATGATCATTGAAGTGAGGGAGGAGCTTAGGTTGTGTCCTAAAGCATGCAATTGGACAGCTCTCATGGTTCTGATCTTGTTCCTATGGACGTCAATGTCAAAACTCCCATTGACTTCCATAGGGGCAGTGTCCTGTCATAGAATCATAGAATATCAGGGTTGGAAGGGACCTCAAGAGGTCATCTAGTCCAATCCCCTGCTCAAAGCAGGACCAATTCCCAACTAAATCCTCCCAGCCAGGGCTTTGTCAAGCCGGGCCTTAAAAACCTCCAAGGAAGGAGACTCCACCACCTCCCTAGGTAACGCATTCCAGTGCTTCACCACCCTCCTAGTGAAATAGTGTTTCCTAATATCCAACCTGGACCTCCCCCACTGCAACTTGAGACCATTGCTCCTTGTTCTTGTCCTATCTATTTAAGTAAAAAAATCATAGACGTATAGGACTGGAAGGGATCTCAATATATAACCTAGTCCGGTCCCTGCACTCAAGGCAGGACTACATAATAACTAGATCATCCATGACAGGTGTTTGTCTAACCTGTTCTAAAAGAACCCTCCAGTGATGGATATTCCACAACATCCCTAGGTAATCTGTTCCAGTGTTTAACTACCCTGACAGTTAGGAAGTTTTTCCTAATGTCCAACCTAAACCTCCTTTTCCGCTATCTATCTAGGTTCTTTTATGAGTGCCTATTATCAGGGTTTCTGCCACCACTGCCACTTTCCACAGATATATCGATCAAACAGCAGAAGACCAATCTGGATTATAGAACCGACCATCTCCATGGCCATATTGTTGCGAGCAGAATAGGGATGAGCTGCTCCCTCTGTGAGACGCTCCTTCCTCCTCTCTCAGCCTGAGGAGAGGCCGCCTGGCTTTGTGCTGCCACATGATGACTGGGGCAAACTCACCCATCTCCAATGCAGGCCGGTGAAGTGCACAGCAAACAACCACACCTGTGGACTCAGGACCAGCCTGCGGTGCCCTGAAGACGCTGCACGCTACTGAATGGCTGCTCATCTCGTGCTTTGTCCATCAGCAGGGCTTTCCAGACTCCACACTCCTGACCCCGGAAGGGCTACAATGTGTGATTCCTACATCTCATCAATGTGCAGAGGCTGTAAAAAAAACAAATAGAATGTTGGGAATCGTTAAGAACGGGATAGATAATAAGACAGAAAATACCATATTGCCTCTACATAAATCCTTGGCATGCCCACATCTTGAATACTGCATGCAGTGGTCGCCCCATCTCAAAAAAGATATATTGAAATTGGAAAAGGTTAAGAAAAGGACAACAAAACCAGCTTCCATATGAGGAGATTAATAAGACTGGGACTTTGCAGCTTGGAAAAGAGATGACTAAAGGGGGATATGATTGAAGTCTGTAAAAACATGACTGGGGTGGAGAAAGTAAATAAGGAAGTGTTATTTACTGCTTCTCATAAAACTAGGGGTCACCGAATGAAATTTATAGGTAGCAGATTTAAAACAAACAAAAGGAAGTATTTTTTTTTCACACAACGTACAGTCAACCAGTGGAACTCCTTTCTAGAGGGTGTTGTGAAGGCCATGACTATAACAGGGTTCAGAAAAGAACTAGATAAGTTCATGGAGGATGGGTCCATCGATGGCTATTAGCCAGGATGGGCAGGGATGGTGTCCCTAGCCTGTATGCAGGGAGAAGGAGCGGATAGATCAGCCTTTGGCTGACAAGCCAGCCTGAACTGGCATGAACGTTGTGGAGGCCAGAAGCAAATTATTGCCCCTTCCCCTGGAAAAAGGAGAAAGCCACCCAGGAACTGTGACTCTGGAGTGTCTTGAAAGCACAGTGCTCTCTGGGGTGGTGCAGTTTACGCATTGTCCCTTGCTCAGGGCTGGGCCAAAAGTCACAAACTAGGCATGGAGCCCGGGAACTTCATGGTACCCGGATTTCTTGTGCTTTGGGCGCGCTCAGAGCTGGGGATTCTATATTGGCCTGTTAGGGATCAGCGGTGAGATTCCTATCCAAAATCACCAAAAATTTGGGACTCGCCTATGCAGTGAGACTTTGTATCTCAGACTTTCTGGGATGCCCTGGCACCATGCAATTCTGCTCTTCCACCAGCGTAACTTCATGCGCTTCAGCGGACCTTTACGTGAGTGCCAGCGAGATGAGAAGTGAACCAAGCGTGTTCAATCGTCCAGTCCTTGGACTAGATTCTCAGCGGGACACTTCAGTGGAGCTTTGCCAGTTTCCACAAGCTAGGGGTCTGGCCCCCTTTCATACGTAAGATGTAAAAATGATTGTTTTCGTTACCTCTGGTGATGTCTCCAATTAGCTGCACCTACATGATTTGTTCTCCCATAGCCTTTGTGGCATAGCTAATTGCACATTCAATAAATAGAAACACAAAGATAATTAGCTTAAATCGGCTAGCTCAATACACCATGAACATCTATTCAATAACAGGGGGCATGCAGATTTCCCAAGATTTTTTTTTTTTTTTTTGCTGCCACTTCGGCTCTTAAGATAAAGTTGTGGGAAGGGGCATTTGAAAGGTCTGTAACCATAGCTACACATGCCAAAATAAATGGTATTGGATCTCTAGGTAATTCTCTGTTTAATTCTACTTCAGCTCTGTTTGTCGCTTCATTCCAGAGTAGCCTAACATTTTGACATTCCCAGGGCATACATCTGAGAATTAATACAATATTTAGAAAAGCCTTCAATGAGGTTTTCACTTGCAACGGTGGATGGTGAGAGAAATTGACACTTCTCATTCTCAGTAGAACAAGGATACTCTTACCACTTCAAAAGTTATTTTTCCTCCCTTGGTATCCTGCTGTTAATTGATTTATCTCATTAGCACACTTGGTAAAACAACCCCCATCCTTTCATGTATTTATACCTGCTCCTGTATTTTTCACTCCATGCATCTGATGAAGTGGGTTTTAGCCCATGAAAGCTTATGCCCAAATAAATGTATTCGTCTCTAAGGTGCCACAAGTACTCCTCGTTGTTTTCACCCTTAGGATAGATTGTTGGCACCAGTTTAATAGTTGTAATGGATGAGGACACTATAATGTAGGACACTGGTTGGCTCAAGGGGACTAGTAATGAGGGTCATGGCAGCTTTCACCACTGTGTCATAGATTCACTGGGGTATAGTGCCTCCTTGTAGATGCTACATCTGCTTTCATCCATTGTACGGTTGGTGTCATTGCTAAATAAAAACATCTCCCTGAAACCAGAGAAGAATTCTGCACCCAGGGACCAAAAGTTGCTGCCATCTGATGAATGCATGGTGGTGATGAGAAACACACTCCTGAGGTCTCAGGTCAATTCCTAATGGATAACCCAGGCAACAGCACCACCACATCTGGCAGTCTCAGCACAGGCACTGTGGACTATCATGACCCTTTCTGTATCTGTTTCTTGGATACAAAGAGAATGTTAGGTTTCAGAGTAGCAGCCATGTTAGTCTGTATCCACAAAAAGAACAGGAGTACTTGTGGCACCTTAGAGACTAACAAATTTATTTGAGCATAAGCTTTCGTGGGCTACAGCCCACTTCTTCGGTTGCATAGAATGGAACATATAGTGAGGAGATATATATACACATACAGAGAACATGAGAAGGTGGGAGTCGCCCTACCAACTTTAAGAGGCTAATTAATTAAGATGAGCAATTATCAGCAGGAGAAAAAAAAACGTTTGTGGTGATAATCAAGATCACCCATTTCAGACAGTTTGACAAGAAAGTGTGAGGATACTTAACATGGGGAAATAGATTCAATGTGTGTAATGACTCAGCCATTGCCAGTCTCTATAAAGAGAATATCGTTTCCCCACACTGTCTCTGGGCAGCTCTTAAATAAAGTTTGCACTGCTGTTATCCTGATCTACGTCACAATAGATCTTGAAACCTTAGTCCTGACATAAAGGCACAGTGGTTAGGGAGGGCTGCATGCAGTACTGCCATGTTTCGGACAGTGAGAATCTCAGCTTTCATTTAAAAATAAAGGGAGCTTCTAGCCTTCATGGTTGTGGAGAAAAACCAGGAAATGTGGGAACTGACTGTACTCTAAAGTCTCAGAAACCAAGCAGGCAAATAAAGGAATCCCCAAATGTATTAATAATACAAATCTCTTGATTTTTAAGCCAAGCTCATTATTGTGGGGGCTTCAGGCATGGTTTCTGAATGCTTGGGATGGGTGATCCTACACTTGAGCCATCAGCGCTATGAAAGCTAACCTTTTATTTTTATCTTTTAGCTGGAGATTTACTGGGTTTGCAGTTATTGCATCTTATATCAGGGTCTTTATTTCATTTGATGTATTTCCCTTGGGTTGAGCTTCGAGAAAAAACTGTCCACTTCCAGAAGAACTCTGGCAGCTCAGGTGTATGAAGTATATTTATACAGATTCTCTCTGTGTATTAGATGAAGATTATGTTGAGTTCTTAGTAGCAATCGATGATCCTCGAAAGGTTTAGAAATCAGACTTAATTCACATTAGCTCCCACAAGTCTGGATGCTTATCAGAAGTATCCAGACCTTCTGAGTGTGTAAAATTGGACTAGAAATCTCCTGGGAAACAGCCGGTCTCACCAGATCTTCTGTGTTTCTAATTCTAGACTTGGCTAACACTCAGAAATGAAAACAATCAATGTGAGTTAACACAATGTCTTGGATGCAGGGTCAGAAGCAAGAACTGAACTGGGAACCTACAACACCAAAGACACAGGCTTCTTCTCTAAGGATTAAAGCAACTCTGTCACAACATATAATTAGCAGTAGAGTAGCCGAGCCAGCCACTAGTAGGAGACATGACCAGATGCTCTACGCCAGCTGGTGTTATTGAATAAACATTTAAGAACCTTCAAGATTTAAACTGGACTCTAACAGAGCCTAATCAACACTCAGTGAGTCAATGGGAATCTTTCCATTGACTCGGTGGGAGTTGGAATGGGGCCACTATGGATAAGTGGCAATTCATTTTTCCGGAGCAGTTCACCTATTCTTAGTTCTTAGTTCTGAATACAAGGATACCCATCCATAGTCGGCATAGCTGTATATTGGGACAAATTCATCCTGGGTGCTAGACCGTTGACTTCAGGGAAAATGCACCAGGGATAAGTTTGCCCCAGACTTTTTTTAGCTCACTTATTGATTGCAGGCCGTATTGTGTCACTGAGTATTTAGCATCACCCATAGTTTGGTACTTAGGGACAGATTCTGGTGCCCATACACATTTTATCCCAAAATTTGTCCCACTGAAAATATTCATGGAGGGAGATACTATTAGGTCCGAGTAAGGGGATCGGAATCTAGCCCTAAGAATTCACAGAGCATTTCCCCGTCCCGGACGCACACACACGCACACTTCCACTGTCACAAGGTGTGCAAGGTGACATTACTTCTAAACACATCATAATTTGGACCTAAACTACTTGCTAGCATTTTTTTAAGCTCCTTTGATGTAGCAATCTCGTTTCCCATGATTTTCCTGCATGCTGCTATGTTGAAAAAGTCTCAGTCTCATGACATACTGCTCAGAAGGAAGGCTGGAATTCCAAAAGAACTTTTGTCGAGACGCTTTTCAAAATCAACCCCCTCTGGCAGGAACCAGCCCAAACAAAAAGACCTCCCCTTGCACAGGATAGACCCTGCGTGCTGCTCTGCATTAGGGCTTTGTTGTTGATGTAATGCGTGCCCATATTACCAAAATCGTGTTATCAAAGGCCTATGCCTTCAGCTTAAGGCTGGATTTAACAGTGTAATGTAGTGAGAGCAATCCAAATTTGATATTAATGACATGCATGCAAATATATGCAAATGCATGTAAATACACAAACACTTTTTGCAGCCAAGGTTATTAAAGGAGCTGCTGTTTATAAGAGGATTTTCGTAATAAGTCTGAGGATCCCACAACATCTATTAAAACTCAGTTACTGTAAATTACTCTAAATGCCGGGTTGTTAGCCCCGGTGGAGTATTGCAAAGGTAAGGAATGGGTCTGAAATGGTTTCCTTCTCACTCCGTATCCCCAGGCCTCTTTGCCCCATCTCAGTAGATTTGGCGTTAGCGAGCAGAACCTATTTAGTGCATAAGCCAAGCAGTCACCTGACCCTGAAACAATTCGTGTTTGAGCTGCATCCTAGGGGGAAAAAAACAGTCAAACCCACTGGTTTCAAAGAATCACACAGAGAGCACTCGGGCTGCTGGACAGTAGGGGAGTGGGACTGGGACAACAGGCTGGTGCAGGGGCACAGGCGAGGTCGCTTGCTGTTTTGCAGGGGGCCAGTTCCCAGACCCCAGCACCCACCAAATTAAACAAGAGCAAGTCCCATATTGTAATACGGATGCTGTTCCCATTATTAATAGGGTGCCCATAAATCCCAGGACGGGCTTGACGTTGAACCTCTGTTCTGCCTTGAATTGCCGTCTGGGAGGCTGGGCTCTGCCTACACTCTTCCTTCCTCACACCTTTCACGGGACACACTTGATCTTGGTGGCCTAGATCCATTTGGCTGGAGCTCCCTGCTGTTCTCACTGGGAGACACAGCATAACCAGATGTTCAAATATGAAAGTAATGCTTTGTAGGGATTGGGGAGCTGGCAATTCATGTATAGGGTAAGGCAGCCTACAGCTTAGCAAGATGTTTCAGAGATATGAAATTGTCAGAAGAGCTTACTGCAAAACCTGTGTGTGCACAAACATAATGAGCAGGTGGGACCGTGCTAACCCCTTCGGGTTGTGGGCTTGTGGGATGAAGGAAGGAGCATCTTTCTAGTCAGTAGCATTACCACGGTAACAGCGCTCCATAACAATCCATCATTAACAAGTCTATTCCATTCATCTCCTCAGCTTTGGCCAAGATTCACTTTTCAGGAATGGAAGGAACTGGGTGGTACGACAATCCCACTTTTAGGTCTAGCTTTACATATGAATGATCCAAGGGTTCCAAACACTAAGAGCACAGATAGCTTAATTTTTAGCTCCCATTCTCTATTTTATAAGGCATTTCAATGTATTATATACAGCATTGTTACTAGCTTCCACGTATAGATCCTCTTGCTTCCCAAAGCATTTTTCAAACTATATACAATAGAGAAGATTCACCCTGCCTGTGAAATGCAGCTACCTCTGGGGTGGAACACAGCAGTTGTTTAATAACACACAGCAATAATGCATAGACACACACAGTTTAGAACAAACAGCAAAGAAAACGATAACCAAATGAAAAACTAGAGGGGGAATATACTAGACTTTAGCCAGGAAACTGAGCTTAAGTTTTCTGCACTTGGAAAAAAAAATATTTTTAATTGCCACCAGTGGTCAAGGAGGTTGGCTTCATGTCTCATCTGACAGATGGATTTCAATAGCTTGGGTAGAAGTGAAATGGAAAACAAATATACACACGATGCATTTCAGCTCATAATCATTCGTTAATTAAAGTAACCCACATTTCGTCAGTGACTGGAAACTAACAAGCCTTTCAGGTAATGAGTTCCACTCAATGATACAGTAGTTCTGCAAAATAATGAGTTTTGGAAATGATCTGCAGCTGCTGACTAGATATTGATGTTATAAGCCTGGTGACCCTGTTACCATCGGGTCATGTTTTTCGCAGAGCAACTGCCCTCCAGGTGCAGCCTCCTTCTCTGCAGGATTGTAATGTGAGGATTACAATGCACTCAGACAAGCTGAGACTTTTTTGTTTGGCTTCCCTCTCATGGCAGGCTTCCAGAACCAGCGCTTCCAGCCGTGCACGCATTTTGGGGGATAAAATGGAACTCAGATCTGAACCCTCCTCTGCTTTTGTCTGGTCAAAGCAAAGCCTGGCCAAGGAGCAGAACCAGAACCAAACCAAGCAACCACAGTTTGTCTATTAAAGGAGTGGAAACTTTTATCAACTTCTTCCCAAGCACTGGGTTTTGATGATTCAGATACAATGCAACCCAGATTGGAATCCCCCTTGATGTTTAGTTTTCTAAAATCACCCGTCAGAGTAGGTAATCCACCTCTCCGAGAGGCAGTAGCTAGGGCGACAGAAGAATTGTCTACACTGCTAACTACGTCCTAACTACGTTGCTCAGGGGTATGGATTTTTCACACTCCTGAGCAAAGTAGCTGGGTTGACCTAACTTTTTAGTGTAGACTTGGGCTTAGGGACACGTTACATGGAAGGCACCTCTCTGCCCAGTTTGTTCCACAACAGAGTGGTTTGAGCATTGGCCTGCTAAACCCAGGGTTGTCAGTTCAGTCCTTGAGGGGGCCACTTAGGGATCTGGGGCAAAATCAGTACTTGGTCCTGCTAGTGAAGGCAGGGGGCTGGACTCGGTGATCTTTCAAGGTCCCTTCCAGTTCTAGGAGATGGATATCTCCATTATAAAATAATAAAATAAAATAAAATACAGTCCAGGGAAGATACTGGGAATCTTCCCGGTACACCAATGCATCGCAACATGACCCCCTCCCCCAAGAGCTGTAAGTCAGAAACCTCAGGAGGCAAAAACATCCACTGGAATTACAGCAAATGGTTTGTGGTTGTTTCCCCACAAGGAAATCCAAATCAAGGTATTTTAGAGAGTCAGATAGATCACCAGCCTCACAGGTAAAACTGAGCAAGTTGCAGACATTGGTACCTTGCAGCATGTTGGTTCCCAATTGGATTTGGTTTGCTGCCGTAGCTCCCAGCAGCAGTGGAGTCACCATCTTCCCTGGAGTAAATGGAAATGGTGGATGGGGGAGAGACCATTTAAACTTCCGGGTGATTTGACCTTGGATGATGCTATTTTTCTCATTTGCCTCTCCAGTTTTGCCAAGAGTATTCTCACCTTCTTCCGTCAGAGCATTTGACTGTTCTTAATCGGGATCAATGAGCCAAAAACCAAACGAAAGGTCAGGGGAGTAGGCGAAAGTCCCTTCCAGGATTGTGCTGTGCCTTGGCAGGCAAAGCCTCCCTGACCGAGAGACAAGAAGAAATGAAAAGTGTCACTCGCAGCAGCTGACAGACCAGATTGAACCCAGGAATCCCTATAATGTGATTACGGGAGGCAGAACCAGATGGGCTCTCCTAGAGAAAAGAAATCAAAACACAATAACCAGTGCTAAACTTTATTAATGCTCCTGCAGAGAGGAGACGCCATGGAGATGCGAGAGAGAGGGCGTTAATCAAATACACAGAGGCAGCTGGCACATCTTCAGTGCTCCTTAGCCACCCCACTGTGATGTGCAGCCAAGATTTTAACTGGGGGCCTCCGCACCTCGTTCCTACCACGTGTGTGGGAGCTGGAGATAAGAGGGTGAGGGACAGGGGGAATCTATTTATTTTCCTATTTAAACAGAACTGTGGGCATCCAAAATTACAAGCCATTTGTGAAAGTATTGGCCGAAGTTGGTCTGCTTTGCTTCCCAACCTACACAGCGCAAGATCAAACAGAGCAATTAAAAAGGGCTGCGTTCGTTAAAGGGACAGGACTCCACAATATGATTTAGTAATACCTTCAAAAGAGGCGGAATATAAATTTTAATTGCTGTGTTATTATTTTCCTTTCCACGAATTCTCTTAATTTGTAGAGGAAACATCAGCGTGGATGGCTTGCCTATTGCTAGCTCTCTGGGCAAACTGCATCTTCTTTCGTTACATTATCACTAGGGCCCTACCAAATTCACGGCCATGAAAAACGGGTCACGGACTGTGAAATCTCATCTCCCGCCATGAAATCTGGTCTTTTGTGTGCTTTTACTCTATACTATGACGATTTCACGGGGGAGACCGTTTCTCAAATGGGGGGTCCTGACCCAAAAGGGAGCTGCAGGGGGTCACAAGGTTATTTTAGGGGAGTCACAGTGTTGCCACCTTTACTTCCGCATTGCTGCCTGCAGAGCTGGGCCCTCAGTCAGCAGTAACTGTTGGCCGGGTGCCCAACTCTAAAGGCAGCACCCCACCAGTCGCAGCGCAGAAGTAAGGGTGACAATACCATATCAGGCCATCCTTACTTCTGTGCTGCTGCTGACAATGGATCTGCCTTCAGGGCTGGGCTCCCGGCCAGCAGCAGCCGCTCAGCTCTGAAGGCAGAGCCGCCGCCAGCAGCAGCGCAGAAGTAAGGGTAGTAGTCAGGGTGACCAGCCAGCAAATGTGAAAAATCGGGACAGGGGGTGGGGGGTAATAGGAGCCCGTATAAAAAAAAGCCCCAAATATCTGGACTGTCCCTATAAAATTGGGACATCGGGTCACCCTAGTAGCAGTACTGCAACCCCCCCCCCCCACAATAACCTTGTTACCCTCCACAACTCCTTTTTGGGTCAGGACCCTTACAATTACCACACCGTGAAACTTCAGATTTAAATCACTGAAATAATGAAATTTACTGTTTTTAAAATCCGATGACCATGAAATCAGTAGGGCCCTAATTATGAAGGGTTACCTTATTGCAGAGAATTAAGAACCAGATCACCTGCGAGGCCCTGCAAGTCCAGAACCCAGGTTTGCATCGCTATTAGGTGACTAATGTCTCCCAGCTGCCACTCAGCAGCAGCTATGAGCAGTCCTGCTCTGGACACAGACCAGGAGAAGTTCTGCCTCAAGAATCATAGGATCATAGAATCTCAGGGTTGGAAGGGACCTCAGGAGGTATCTAGTCCACCCCCTGCTCAAAGCAGGACCAATCCCCAACTAAATCATCCCAGCCAGGGCTTTGTCAAGCCTGACCTTAAAAACCTCTAAGGAAGTAGATTCCACCACCGCCCTAGGGAACCCATTCCAGTGTGTCACCACCCTCCTAGTGAAAAAGTTTTTCCTAATATCCAACCTAGACCTGCCCCACTGCAACTTGAGACCATTACTCCTTGTTCTGTCATCTGCTACCACTGAGAACAGCCTAGATCCATCCTCTTTGGAACCCCCTTTCAGGTAGTTGAAGGCAGCTATCAAATCCCCCCTCATTCTTCTCTTCTGCAGACTAAACAATCCCGGTTCCCTCAGCCTCTCCTCATAAGTCATGTGCTCCAGCCCCTTCATCAGTTGTGTTGGTTTGACAGGCAGCACCCCATGGCTCCTGCCCTATATAAGCCCAAGGGGCATTCCAGGAAGTGTCTAGGCAGCAGTGTAGCTACTATGGCAATTTCTGGCTTGGCCTCAGCTTCATTTGGACTTTGGTTCCTGACTTGGACTCAGGCCCTTGGCCTTGACCCTGGCCTGGACCTGACTGCAAGCTCCTCTGCTGCTCCCTGCCTCAGGTTTGGCCCTGCCCGCCCTTTGTGGGATCCTGACAGGGAAGGCATAGCCCCATTGGCTTCAGTGGAGCTGCAAACATTTTCACCAGTTTAGGATCAGGCCCGAGAAGTCTATTGTCTTAGTCCTCATCACTGAGCATTAAGGGAGAACGGTTGATACGCTGGTTTCCTCACATTGTACGTAGGCTCCTCAGAACCCTACTTACAGCTTAGTGCTCTAATCAACTGCACCAAAGTACAATGGGATTCCCGGTGGGACGTGGTGATTTGTTCTTTTCTTTGTTCCTCCGCTGTTAGCAATGTGGGTAGCAACATTTAGCTCATGCGCTGCATTGCGGGAGGGAGCTGGAATCAATCAGGTGGGGCGTTATGGAGGCAAAGGAACTCAAATCAGGAAGGGCTGATTGAATCCTAATTAGTTCCCCAAACTCAAGGAGAATTTTGTTCCCAGCTATACTTATCACTTGAGCTTTTCCCCTGTACAGAGCAAGTGCTGATCAGGTCACTGCCCTTGTTCTGTGGATGAATAATAATAGGTTGGTCAAACATTTTCCATCAATATTTTTGGTGTGAATATTATATTATATACATGCACAGGAAATTGGGGGCTTGCCTAACTCAACATTTTTGTTTTTTTCTATTTTATTTTTTTGCTGGGTAATCAACAATTTTCATCTGAAAACTGATTTAGTAGTAGTATTGGCAGTTTTCAACAGCTTTTGGCCGAGACTGTTCAGGTTTTTGGTGAAAAGTCCAACATTTCCACTGAAAATGGCAATGCCAACCTTTTTTTCTACAGGAAAACAAGCCATCTTCTGATCAGTGTCACTCTTCAGAATGGCCAATCCAGCACCTTTCACCAGCCCCAGACTCACTAAATAAGAAAATGAAAGGATCTAGTCTACACAATACAAAACAGATAAGGTACTATTAACCACCAGTCTTCAATCAATTGTATTTTTGGCCTGATTAAGGATTGAGGATGAATGCAGGATTTGTGTCTTTGAGAGTAACAAAGTGGCAGGGGAATAGTAGTGAAGAGCTTGGAAAGAAGGTAAGTGAGAGACCAAATAAGACTTGAGGTAATTGATGTGAAATGTGGTAAAAAAATAGTAAATATTTTCCATACCAAAAAAAAAAAAATCAAATAAGTGAAAATCTCATGTTTTTTTCTCAAACTTTTCATGGTTCGTTTTGTTTGCTTTTCAGTTAAACCAAATGGGGGAAAGCATTCCATTTTCTCCCTTTTTTCCCCCTGTTAGAAGGTGCATAAGAACAAGCATGAATATTTAAAAAGTGTGTGTTTGGCGGGAGGGGGAAGTGAACAAAAACAACCAACATTTCCAGTTGTTGAAAACCAAAAAAACAATTCAACTCAAACCACTTTCCGACGACACTTTCATTCTGGTCAAAAAGCCATTTGCTGACAAAAGAAACATTTCAACAAGATGTACTTGGCCAGTGTTTAAATCACTGGGCACATCACCTTCAGCTGCCAGATTCCAGCAACTTGGAACCACCAAAGAAAAAGTCAGCCCCCCCCCCCCCCCCCCCCAAAAAAAAATCAAAGCTCTGCTGCCTTGTATAATTATTTGCTTGACCCTGAAGCCCCCTTCTCCCTAGTCTGTGAGATCTGATGGACCAATGGTTTGATACGTTATGGAGGGTCCTAGGTCCCTATGCCATTCTAGTTAAAACCATTCGTAAGAGCTTTAAACTTTTACTGCAACCGCTTTAAGTTTTCTAATCATAGCAACCCATAAGCTACTGTAGTCATTTTAGGAGGGCAATTTATCTTGGAATTAGGCTATTGTCATCCTCCTTCTACAATAATTTTTAAAAAGCACCTCATATGAACTAATAACAAGAATCCATTCTTACAGTTCAATTTCCCAGCCATTATTATATAAAGAAATATCATCTCAGTTCAAATGGTTTCAATTTTCTAATCCTAAATAACTTAAAGAATGGGGCATGACCTTGCCTGACATCAAGTAGGATGCGAGAGCACTGCTGTGTCTAAATCACAGCCAGGCTATCAGCAAACTTCAGTGTCACCAGTTTTATTACTGAAATGAATGCTTGCAACAGTCCAAAGAGTGGGCCCCAAAATGATGAAACAGTTGTCAGTGTTGATACCCCTTTAGTGCAAAGTGTGTGCTTCCGTCCTTTGCTGAATCGGGGTGTAGGTGACTTACATTCTGTGAGACAAGGTGGGTAAGGTAATATATTACCTTGTCTCTTCATTATCCTGGCACCAACACGCCTACAACAACCACTGCTCACTACATTCAGGGTTCATTTTTCACAGCACATATGTAACAGAGTGCCAAAGTGGATGATGTGCGCCACTCAAGTCTCTGGCTCACTATGGTTAACAACCTACTACTGCTATCAGCTCATAGAGTTGGTCTCAGATCCTCAGAAGTATTTAGGCTCCTAACTTACTTTACAATCAGTGGAAGCCAGGAATCTAAATTCCTTTGAGGGGCTGAGCCTTACTCCGTTAGTTCATGTGGTAGATGTCTAGGCTGCAAGTCAAGCATGTAAATCCTGCTGACTACTCATGCAATGCTGGTGCTTCACCCACTGTTAAGTGTACATAAATAAAACACTGAAGACCCCTAAGAACACAATTAAAATATTCCAGGGAACGTGGAGTGATTCCTAAAACTTAATGGTGGAAAATTCCCCGTTATGGCACCTGAGTTCCTATTCTTCCCAAGGCAGGATTGTTTCCAGCATTACATTTTTCTAGTGCTTTATCCCGTCAAATTCTAAGTGTCAAAGCAACAACGCCCTCACTGCTTGTCTTTGGAAACTCTCCTATAAGTTAGCAGGAGGCAGCATTGTCTAGCATGGGACTGGTTATCAGAGGCTTGAGTTCTAATGCTGTCTCTGCCCATAACGTGCTGTGTAATTACAGTCAAGTTCCTTTGGTGCTGTTTCCCTCCCCGGCATTTGTCAATCTGACCTATTTAGATTATAAACTCTTTAGGGCAGGGATGGTGTCGTACGATGAGTCTGTGGAGCACCCAGCACAATGGGGCTCTGTTCTTGGTTGGAGCTTCTACATACCCCCTAAATAATACCTCGCAATCCTTGGGTTTGGCACTCTTCCATCTAAGGGCTTGTACACACTTAGCGGGGGATCAACGAGCGGCAATTGATGCATCGGCAGTCGATTTAGCAGGTCTAGTGAAGTCCCGCTAAATCGACTGCAGATCGCTCTCCCATCGACTCCTGTACTCCACCAGATCGAGAAGAGTAGGGGGAGTCGATGGGAGAGCATCTCCCGTCGACATCACGTAATGTGGACCCCGTGGTAAATAGATCTAAGCTACATCCCATGTGAGTGCGGTAATCATCTATTCTGGAATGGGGATTGCTTGCCCATTTTAACAAGAAACTCCATCCTGGGCCTGAGAAATCTTCTCAGGGACAGTTTTGTCGCAACTGATGCATTTCCATAGAAAGAGCCAGTGTTGACAAAAGTGGCATTTTCTAGAAAAGTGTCATTCAAAAATTCCCAACTAGCTCTATTTCAGTTATTTGCAGATGTCTCTCCCATCCATGCTTTAGTTCCCTGGGGATAGCTATCTGGTTCCTTAAATCTTTCCTTGTATACTTCTTCCAATCCCCGTGATCATTTGTGCTGCTTTTATTTCACTAGCATCTCCACCTGAAATACTCCATTCAGTTCTGGTCACCGCAATAAACAGAGAGAGAGTAAAAATGACAAACTATTCCCACTACCAACAGCCTGCTCGGACAGAAGAACTATCTACACTTTGAAGGTTCTTATTTTAACCACATTTGGGTTCCAAACCATTTACGAGGTATTCGCCATACCCGTATGCATTTCAAGCATCATGCAATGCGGTACATCTATGCAGTGAAAGGCAGAGTTCAGACCTGGAATGTTTCTCTGTAAAAAGAACGTATACCTGCAATTTGATTTCTCTCAATTTTCTGGATTTTCTCCACTAGGAAGCAACAGTCATGTTGCATCTGAGCTGACAGCGTGTTCCTTAAATGAGACTGTCAAAATATTGTGTCAGAAATCCTATCTAAAGGAGCTTTCCTTGGCTGTCACTCATACTTGCTATCTCAAGCAATCTGGATGCTATTAACAAATAAATTCCCAGACAAATAACCTCAGTAAGAAGATAGAGTTAAGGTTATAAACACACCGCTATTATAGTGAATTACCACAGTGTTATGTGAGAACTTTGGAGTTACATATAAACAAAAAAGTTTGAACGAGTAGAAATTCAAAGGTAAGATTAAAGTTAAAAATAAAACTTTTGAAATTCAGGAAATTCGTACTCAAAGTTAAATAACCTTAACTCAAGATCCATTTCCTCCTGGACTATCCACCGTGCAGTCTAGCCACAGATCTCCTACAGGACCCTCCATGACTCCTGGAGAATCCTGAGGGGCCCCTGATTTCCCTCCTTTCTATTCTCCAGCCTTAAGCTCCCATGTCACAGCTCCCATCCTTCCCGCTGAAGAAGGGATGCCCCGTGGAAGCCAGCAGCTACTTCTCCTTAATCAACAAGATGAGTCACTGCTGGGTAACGCAAGGCACTCCTTTCCCCTCCTTCAAACTGAGCACATTGTCTCCTCCACACTGGTAGCCCAGACAGGGAAACTGACAAGTTTAACCAAGGTCACTATAGAGCACTAGTCTTCTGGGTGGTCTCTAGAATACTGTCCTATACCCTGGTACTTTATCTACCCCCTGGTGTCCCAGTAAGTGTTCACTGACACAGCTACCCATGAATACCCCCGTAAGGCCTCACTGTCCCATTGTCCTCACGTTGTAACTTCACTCCCATAAATGCTGAAAGGCCACAAAGAAGGTTGTCCTTCCAGCATCTGCACCCTCACCTAGACGCAGGAAGAGCCAAGTTCATTATGGGAGCATCTCATGGGAGTTTCCACCCAGTTCCACATGCCCAAGACGCATGGAAAGTTCCAATAAGCCACTTAAATTTGAGGTGCTTATGAAACCCACACTTCAAAGGCTTTGAGATTTGCCTGTCACTGGTTATGACGTCAGCAAAGCCCAGTGGACAGTGCATGAGCATTGACAAATTACAAGCATTCGTGCCTCGTTTTCCCCGTGGATACTGTGTCAAAGCCACCTTTGGAAAGTGCTTTGAGGTCTACAGATGAAAAGCATGTCACTGGTATGTCCAAAGGCCGTTAACCGAGTTAGGTATAAGATTAGTGGCTATGAGTCTGTTCTACCCCAGCTAGCAGGGTTTGCCTCTTTACCTCATGCTGTAGCAGCTGATGCTTTTAGCTCTGGAGGTCCCAAGTTCAAGCCCTGGTGTGTTGGCCACAGTGGCAGCGGCCACACATCTACAATTCTCATTGAACCCAATGAAAGCTGTACATCACTGATTACAGGAGTAGCTCCATCCCAAGCAATGACACAGCGGCAACATGAGGTTCTCTACATTGTACCGAGCAGACTAGAGGCTGCTCCCACAACCCTTAGCCCCCGCATCCAACCCTACCTAAAAAGCAGTCCTACCAAGCCACATACATTTCCCCAGACCCTGCCAGCTCAACCCTCTTTCAGTCACCTTTGGCAGCTAGTGCAATTTTGCTGTGTTCCAGCCAAAGTGGTAATAATCACTGGCTGTGATTTAAGTAATAAAGAAATTGCTGTACATGCTGTTTGGTTTCTAGTGAGCTGGGAATAGCAAAGTCTTGAGTTGCAGACAGGTGCATTAATCTTTCCAGCTTTCATGGAAAGAAACATCATAGGCTCTAACCTGTTCTTTATTGCTATTCCAGCCCTCTGGGTGCTACTTTTTTAAAATAACCTCCCTAAAGGGAGGGGAAAAAAGATCCAGAAGACTGTCCATTTACATACTTTAAAGTGAGGTTAGAGCGTCTGAAAAATGTCATTGTGAGGTTTCATATTTATTCTCGTCGAGAGCAAAATGTACCAATGTGTCGAAGGCGGTGTTGCTTTCTTGTGATTTTATCATGATCCTTGCGATATTTGGTATTTTTCTTGGAGCCTCAGCTCCTGGAGTCATGGGATTAGATGGGACTCTCAGCTTTCCCTTTTAAAGAAGGAAGTTTCTGGCCCTCATGGTTGCAGAAGAACACTTGCAGTGCACCGTAAAGGCTCAAAATCAGAGGGCAAATAGAACTCAACTTTTTTTTTTAAATCTTACTATTTTTTAAACCAGTTTCATGATATTGGGGTTCTGACTGATGGTTTTCGAGCACTTGGTTTGGCTTTACCGAGAGGCTCCAGTTAAGGTGGAGTTCATCCTGTTTTTTTCCCCACAGATCTGATTATTGCCACATATGGATTACTACTCATGCTGTTAGCATTGGTAGAGAGCCCAGATAATGTATTGCTAGGTACCTAGGGAAATAAATAAATATACAACTCCGATGCTACGGCAGATGTCATGGTTTCTAGTGGGATTAGAATTATTAAAAGCTTCCGTTATAAAACCACTAGCTCTGAGCTAAAGGAGAGCTGCTATTAGCTAGGCTAATATTAGTTCTGTAGCAACTGTAGTTCTATATCACCTGTAGAATCCTCACTAGCTCAATCCCCTGTCGTGAGAAAAAGCTCTATCCAGGTTACTTCTGGAGAATGCAGAGGAAATACTTGTTCTGTTTATAGAGAGAGGCTTTTTTTTCCAGGATGTCTGAGTACCAAATAAAAGGGCAAAGCCTTCCTGTTCAGGTGCTGGGTCCATTCCACCTGTGGTTACGTCGGAGCAATATGAAACCGGTGAGTTTTGCAAAGCCAGCAGGGAAAAGCTGGCCAGGTCTGGAGGGCTTTCCAGCTAGCGAGAAGGCAGTGATATTTTGCTGGCTTTAAAATTTCCCCTTTAAAAATTGCAAAATGGGGCAACAATTCATGAGTCTGTTAAAATTCCAGCCCTCTCCTTTTAAAGGATTCAAAGCTGTGTCGATTGCCCCAAAAGCTGGAGATACCTGCAATTAGAACCAGTTGCAGTACTTGTGCTCCTGGCAATTAGAACACCTGCTGCAATCTAATCTAAACAGGCAGAAGGATTTGTGACTTGTGTCTTGGGTACCCTGTAATTCCAACATTGTTTCGCTGCCGTTTATTTTGACAGAGTCTGAGACTCAGTTGTGCCTACGTCAGAGAGTTGTCGCTGCAGATCCCCTGCGTGGGATATCCCCTTGCTGACAGCCTGCCGGTTGTCTAGGAGCAGGAAATTTAAAGGAAAACTAGAGACAAAAAACCTCATATTCCAAGGTGTGCTTCTCCGATTGGGGATAGGAGGTGAAAGTGGCTTTACAGCACCTTCTGCCTAAAATTCTAGACCCAGCTGGTAGCCAGTGCAGCCCCTAATGTAAGTAGGAACCTGATTGTGTTATGCTGGGACTAATACCCTGGCAGGGAACCACTCTGGACCGGAGGAATTCCTGGCTGGCAGGATCAGAGTGTTCCCAGCCCCTTTATGCTATAGGAATAAAGCACCCAGAACACAACTGAGACTCAGAACCAAAATGCGTGAAACACAATGGCACAGACGGGTTGTTGCTATCATTACAGTGCTCAGAGAGGAGTCTAAATGGGTACCCAAGACACACATAAAGAGGCAGTCGTTGCCCTAGAGGGCTTATAGTCGAAGACCGTGATTCAGGACAGTATTTAGGCACGGGTTTAATTTCAAGCATGTGCTTCCATCCCATTGACTTCCCACATGTTTAAGGGCTGTCATGTTAAAGCCTTAAAAGGAGTCACACCTTTGCTTTTGCTGGGAGCCAGGGAAGGTGAATGGGAGCATGGCTGTTTGCTCGAAGGGAGGGCGATTATGGGAAGTGAAATTTGCAATGGTTACAGAATGATGGTAATTATAAACTTCTGCTTCAACAGGTATTTCCAGGAAGCCGGTATTTTAGATAATTAGTGTTATTTTGGGCAAACAGCTGTGAGCACACAATGTGAAGCAAGGTGACTCTCCCGCAGGCAGGCATTAGCTCACCATATGGGTTTCATTGAACTTACCGAACTCTTTGGGAATGAATTGACTGGAGCATTTCTGCACTTCTGACTGACACTGGCAACATATGGGGGTAATGGGGAAGCCTCCAGTATTTCAGAGGTTTGATTTGATTAAGACCCAAACATTTAGATGCTTTTCCTGCCCTGAGTCAAACCTTTTGAGTCTGTGAAAGCAGGGTAGGATTTTAACCACAACAAGCTTTCCTAAAATGCTTCATGTTTCCAACTGGAACCATGACATACCAAGCAAATGGCTCTTTTAACAGGATTTCAGCATTTTGGCTTCTGCATGGAAATGAGAATGAAAATAAAAATAGTAGTAAAGTGGTGAGGATAGGGTCAACTGGGTTAATCAGAGGATCATGGGATGGACCTATGCTTCCCTCCCTTACATCCAGCTTTTTAAAGGGAGTTTTGCCCAATCTCTGTTGTGATGCAGTTAGATAAAGTAGCAAGTTCCCAGCCTGCAGTCCTATGAGTAGATTTATTTTTGTTGCAATGAACAGTATCTTTAAAAAAAAAAAAAAAAAAAACCTAAAGGAAAAGGATAACTTGGTCTTTTCTGAACCTCTGTCAAGGTTTGGTTTGTGTTTTTAGTGAAAGATCAGGTTGGTTCTTATTTTGTCTGGACTCATTCTCCTCTCCGTACATGACGCAGTATTTCTGTGTAACATGACTGAGGATCTCAGCTATATGAGCTTGAAGTTATAAGTGGAAAATATGAGTGCAGTGAAAGCATTGGTCAGATAAAGCAACTCACAGCTTCCCCAGGACAGCAGTCTATATTCACAAAGGGTGAAATTCACCCAGGTGCAGAAGACCAGTGCAAAATGAGCGTTAGTGGGATTTACACTGCACATAGGCCCTTGTGCAAAGGGGTGAATTTCACCCAATAACACTTGCTTTCCCCTTGTGCAATGTGTTCATTCGCCCGACGGTGGTGATCAAGCAGCCCCAGAAGCCATGCTAAAGTGTGGGATGGCACTTACTAGCTGATGACATCGAGGTTTTAAGACACAGGAGAAATTACTTCTTCTTATGTGTACTCTTTTTGGAGCTGAGTAAGAGGAAGTTTTGCAGGCTCCATGGGCCCTGCAGAGTGTCGTGGGAGACACTGAGTTTGCTGGGGCGAAATGTTCTGATAGCCCTTGAAAGGAAACCCCCTGCCCCACACTCCTATGCAGGGGGCTGGGGGATGCACACAGCAGCACAACACGCATTCTGAGCTGCTTTGCAAAAAGCTTGGTTCCGTGCAGTTTTGCATCTAAAGGTCAAATCTGCAGATGGTGCAAATTGGCGTTGCTCCATGGGAGTTACAGTGATTTACACCCGCTGAGAATCTGGCCAATCCAGAGCCCACTGAATTCTCCCACTCCATCAGACCCTCAATCCTTACTCAGGCAGATTCCCACTGAAGTGAGTGGAAAAGAGCCTGAGTAAAGACAGAGTAAAAACCTATGGGACTGAACAAAGCCTGCAGAATTAAGCTGGAATCAGGGCCAGAGGCTCCAAAAGCCCCAGTTCTGGCTGGGGGAGGATTCCCCCAAAGCAGGAACAGAAGTAGATAGTCATTGGGCTGCTTTCCAACGACCCCTTCGCATGCCCGGGTGCAGAGGTAAGGGCAGGCAGGGCATGTTGGAGGCTGAAGCATGCAGCACTACAGAGCTTCTGATCAGTGCTGTCCCACACAGGGCAGGCCAGGAAGGCTGTTGTGGAAGCAGAGAAAGAACTGACAGGAAGGGGATGCAATGCATGACCGTTCGTTAGCAAGAGTCAGGCTAACTGTAACCCTAATATCGGGTCCAGCTAGCTGTCAGTTCTTTAGACAAAACAGCGGAATTACCCCATATTTCCTTGTATTTGTTTCATAGGCAGCTCAGGTTTCAGTGGCTTCTACTTTATTAGTTAGAAAATTGCATTAATACAGATGCTTTCTGGCTTGCTTCCAGATCCAAAGTTATCCACAGCTTGAAAATTCTTACGTAAAAAGGGACACAACTAACTTTCCCAGACTTTTGATTGCCTTTTACTTCTAACTCCTGCTTTCAAACACCCAGTGATCTGGAAGAGACAACACAACCTATATTGGTAGGTTTGCATTTCTTTTACCTCTGCTACAATATATACTGCACATGTTCTGGGGAAAATGCACATCCTCTCCACAATTCAATTTCCACACTGTCATCATAACTCAGAGAGCCCCTCGGGGTTGTCTGAATTATGCCATGGGCCACTCCCACTCCTGGAGCAGTACAGAGTCAGGACAGCACAGAGATGACTTAAAGCCTCCGTAGTCAACCCTGGCCCTGGCCTGCGAGGTTTGTGCTGCACCTGGTGGAGATGCAGCGTCCAACACCCCTAGTGAGAAAGGTCCTGTGGAATTCGTGGCACTTCTGCGCCTGACCCTGCCAGAAGAGATGCGAACCTCCCTGAATATTTGAAGAACCAGTGGGGCGCACCCCCATTTGCGCTCCAGTTCCACAGATGTAAATGGGGACCCAAGATGCTGAGCAGAGGTGAGCCAGCGACTTGGGGCAGGGTCAAAGACGAACTTGAGTCTGCAAACCACATGACCGTGGGCCACTGCAGTTAACGACATGCTAATTGGTTTGATCTCTCTCTCTCTTTTTTTTTTAAAGGGATGAATCTTTTAAGTGAAAATTTCATCATGCTTGTGAGAAATTAATTGCTAGTAATTACATAAGTAGCTTCTCCCAGACGGCACTTCACAAAACAGAATCACCTGAGGGACCTTGGCAAATTCGAACTTTAAGTAAATAATTATTTCAGTCAAAGGTACTGATGAGATGAAATAATTCATCCCTGAGGGCCTATTCTACAGACTGTGAGTCGTTAGTTGCTGGGGGGAACCTATGCAATTAGTAGAGCGTTTGTCCAAATTTAGGGCTGGATGGTGGTCTGGCCTGCACAGACAATCAGGAAGAGATGCAAACCCACCACTATGTTCTTTTGTGCTTCCTGAAATCCCTGCTTCAGGCCTGGGCAGGGGGACTAGAGGGCAGGAGATGCACTCCTCTTACTCTTCCTGCTCGCATGCAGGTCATCAGGGTACGTGCAAAACCGGGAAGCAAACATTCTGCTAGTGGTCAGGAGGGTTAGCGTCAGTCACTGGTCAGGGTAATAGCAGAATGCCATCCTTGGGAAAGGAACTTTTCCTCTCCAGCTTACACGCAGACCTGGAGCTCAGTGCAGCTCTCATTAATGTTCTGATCTAGACTGTGGCTTTACCACCAGCCCTTGGCACTCTATAGGAAGGAGAGATTCCAAGGATCCCGGCAACAAGAGTGGGAGATCTTATGAAAGGCAGAGCATCTGTGGGATGAAGGAGCAGCTTTCACTAAAGGCAGCCTGTCATGCCCCAGCACTGGCCCTAGACAGCCAGCCAGTGTAGGAGAGGGGCAGGGATACTTTGTGTATTAAATGATCCTATCCATGGGTCAGCAGCAGCATTTGAAACTTTAACCCCAAAGCTACCATGTGAGCGAAAAGAATAACTCCGTTAGCTGGCAACAGCAGTAGGCTCTTATCCTCCACAAAAACAACAAGGAGTCTGGTGGCACCTTAAAGACTAACAGATTTATTTGGGCATAAGCTTTCATGGGTAAAAGCCTCACTTCTTCAGATGCATAGAGTGAAAGTTATAGATGCAGGCATTATATATACTGACACATGGAGAGAAGGGAGTTACTTCGCAAGTGGAGAACCAGTGTTGACAGGACCAATTCAATCAGGGTGGATGTAGTCCACTCCCAATAACAGTCACAAATCAGACATCAGGAATGGTAACATACATAAGCCAGTAAGTGAACACTTCAATCTCCCTGGTCATTCTATTACAGATTTAAAAGTCACTATCATTGAACAAAAAAACTTCAGAAACAGACTTCAAAGAGAAACAGCAGAACTAAAATTCATTTGCAAATTTAACACCATTAATCTGGGCTTGAATAGGGACTGGGAGTGGCTGGCTCATTACAGAAGCAGCTTTTCCTCTCCTGGAATTGACACCTCCTCATCTATTATTGGGAGTGGACTACATCCTCCCTGATTGAATTGGCCCTGTCAACACTGGTTCTCCACTTGCAAAGTAATTCCCTGCTCTCCATGTGTCAGTATATAATGCCTGCATCTGTAACTTTCACTCTATGGCCTTGGCTACACTGGCTCTGTACAGCGCTGCAACTTGCTGCACTCAGGGGTGTGAAAACGCCCCCCCACCCCAAGCGCAGCGAGTGCAGCGCTGTAAAGCACCAGTGTAATCAGAGGCCTTGGCTACACTTGCAGCTGTACAGCGCGGTGAGGTAAACCTGTCTTCGTACAGCTGAGTAGGGACAAGCGCTGCAGTCTGTCCACACTGACGGCTGCCAGCGCAGTGGCATGGCCACACTTGTAACATTTGCAGCTGTGTTGGGAGCGGTGCATTATGGGCAGCTATCCCAGCATTCATGTGGCTGCAACGTGCTTTTCAAAACGGGGGGGTGGGATGGATTGTGACAGGAAGTGTGGGGGGAGAGAGAGTGCTTTTGGGAGCATGTCAGCTCTCTATTTTGCAAGTTCCGAACTCCCAGCCCCCTGCTCATTCATTCACTCACTCACTCAAAGCAAGCTGCAATCTGTTTGCTTTTCTCTGTGGTGCGAGCTTTGAAACCGGCACTCCCACAATCCTGCAGCCGGCCACAACAATGGAGAGGATTGGCCACTTGACAAGGTGATTAGTACAGCGCTGCAAGCATTTACATTCACACCTGTGAGTCGTAGCCACTCCGCTGCAGCTGTTATTCCTCTCGGGGAGGTGGAGTATCTGCAGCGGTGTACCCAGGGAGATACAGCGCTGCAAGTGCCCTGCCAGTGTGGACGGGGAGTGAGTTACAGCGCTGGGGGAGGCTTTACAGCGCTGTAACTTGCAAGTGTAGCCAAGGCCAGAGCCTGCAGCGCTGCATGCTCTCTCGCAGCCCTGCAAGCTATTCCCCTCGGAGAGGTGGAGTACATACAGCGCTGCGAGAACTCTCTCATAGCACTGGTGGCGCAACTACACTCGCGCTTAACGGCACGCTGTGAATTCCCGAGTGTAGCCAAGGCCTAAGCATCTGAAGAAGTGAGGTTTTTACCCACGAAAGCTTATGCCCAAATAAATCTGTTAGTCTTTAAGGTGCCACCGGACTCCTTGTTGTTTTTGTAGATACAGACTAACACGGCTACCCCTGATACTTATCCTCCACGTGAACCAGCCACTACAGTACAATGCAACATGCATTGTGCAAGCTCACTGTATGTGGTGCTTTGAAATCTATGGATAATAAGTGATTATTATTATTGGTTCATATATAGACACAGCTACAGTAGCAGAGAGCAGTAGCATTCTATATAAATAAACCCTACAGCACTCTTCACTGCCAATCTGCCACTCTAACGCTCCATATATTCAAGTTGTGATTGTGGTGGCTATGACTATGGTACATTCATCCCAGCAGATCGGCCCCATCTGTATCTTTGAGTCACATCTGCTGCCTTTAAAGTTAATTCTCTTTTTTAGCCCTGTGGAGCTGACACAGCTAGAGGAGAATGAGTGAGATACTGTTCTGCTGTGTGGCTCACCCCACCCCAAATTACCCCCTAATTTCTTCTGAGCGCAGGGTAGAATTTACAGAAGGAGTCTAAGGGCAGGTCTACACTTAACATGCTGGAGTGGCACAGCTGTAACGCGTCAGTGAAGACACTACCTACGCCACGGGGAGGGGTTTTTCCATCAGTGTAGGTATTTCACCTCCCCAGAAGGCGGTAGCTGGTTGACGGGAGAATTCTCCCATTGGCCTGGCGCTCTCTACACCAGGGTTAGGTCGGGAGAACGATGTCACTCAAGGATGTGGATTTTTCACAACCCGGAGCGACATAGCTATCCCCAGCTAGTGTCGACCAGGCCTACGTGACGTAGGGGCTCTAGTGTTGTTGAATGAGTCTTGCGCTCCTCAATCACTTAGGCCCTTTTGAAAATCCCACCCATAAAAGATTTATTACCAGTAACGAAATCGGGGGCTTAAGAAGCACGGCTTGGATTTCTAGATCCCAAAGGTGAATTTGTGGTATTGGCAATTAGACAAATCCTCTTTTGACTTTGAAAAAATTGAGCACACTCTGCTCTGGAGCTATGGAGGGACAATGAATATAGAACCTTACAATGCAAAGTTTATAGTCACTTTTTCTGGCCATAATTGCACCTGAATTTGAAAAGAAAACAGAGAGAGCTTCCTTGAATTATCTTTCTAAAGAGCTCAAAGTGAATGGACAAAGGGAAAAAACGGTTTTCCAAAACTTTACAGTGGTTCCTTTACTGCAGGGCTAGTCAATAGACGGATCATGGGCCATATCGAGATGGCCAGATGCTTTCAAACAGACCCTGAAATCATCTGAAGTATTTATGATTGTTATCATTGTTTTATTATTTTCCCTGGAGTCGTGGCCTTGACTATACCTTGACCAAGAAATTTGGATCTTGACAAAAAAATAACTGACTACCTGTACTTTAATGTATCCTGTACCCTATAAATATCGGTTTTCAGGACCATTACACTGCCTTTCCATTCACAGCTAGGCATTGGCCTCCCCATTCCCAAGTAGGCTCCACCTCTTCGTTCTCAGCATCTGTCAACAAAAGGCAAATTGCTGGTGCCAATTTGTGCCTTTCTTCTGGAAGCATGTGGGCTAATAATGCAGATGGAGATGTTTCTCTGCTGCATATGCCATAAAGAATAAAGAGAAAACGAATGGTTATTGACAGACAGTCAGACCATGATTAGTTGCCGTGCAAGCAGATGCTCCAAATAAAAGATGCTTTGGCCTCCCTGATTTATAGTGGATGGGGAGGGACAAAGAGAAAACAGATTCCTAAACGAAGACAGACAAGTTCCTACCCAAGTGTATTTGCCTGTGACTTGCATCCCACTGCCATAAATCACAGCTCTGCGAAAGAATGGACAGGGTCTAATATGACATGCTGCTTTATCAGCCCTAAGGAGAGGATGTGAGAAGAGGGGGATGGTCAAATTAGAGAATCCTGCTCCATTCAGAGATTTAATTTCATTATAAAAGTATAAAGAAAAGAAAAAAGACAGTGAGGACCCGGGGAGCTTTTTACGATGACATTGCCCGTGTAATAACACCATGGGGTTTTTATGTTAGCAGATGGGAAGAGATAACAATTTAGTTTATGAACGGGGAGGAACCGTCAGACACGGCCATTGTCACACTGAGAATGTGGACTGTTTATTTGATGCAGTGTATGATTAAACGACGAGACAGGGATATCTAGAAACAATCATCCACCTAGCTACCCATCCATCTTTGTGGTTTGGCTTAAAAGCAATACCCAGAGCTGTGTGTGGGGGTGTGTCAAAATTGTAAAAGTTGGGTGCTTAAAGTTATGTCTGATTTTAATACATGCTCAAAGCCCACATAGTCCAATAAGACTTGAGAGATGAGCAAGGCCAGTCAAGTCTGAGCTCTTGTCTATTCATTGAAAACTAACACAAAAGGGTCAGAAATCTGCATAAATCACTGTTTGATTTTGGCTGTAGCCCTGTTGGAGAAGCTATGTTTATGATCAAAACTGAATTTAGTATTCGGGGCTGAGGGCGGG
This sequence comes from Trachemys scripta elegans, assembly GCF_013100865.1. NCBI lineage: Eukaryota > Metazoa > Chordata > Testudines > Emydidae > Trachemys > Trachemys scripta. The sequence goes on along the minus strand of NC_048317.1, from coordinate 13,645,312 downwards.
GAACCAGACAGAACTGGAGATGAAAGCACAGAAGATTTGCTCTTCAGGAAAATAAAAGGAAGTGGTGCTTATGTTGCTCACAGTTAGTGCTATCTGGGGGCCAGCTCCAAAGCCTGTTTAAGTCATTGGGAGTTTAATGGATGCAGAATCAAGCTCTGCTAGAACATTGACGTATGCTAAGCAAACCGAGAGAGCCATGTTTTCACTTTCCTCCACTCTGCTTAGGCAGTTTTTCTTTTCCAACCATCTCATTTACACTGCATGCTCCAGAACCTGGATGAATCAGGGGGATGAAGGGGAACATCCCCCATTTGCTCATCATAATACTTGTAGACTTTGTCGTGGATATTTGAGAAAGTCTTTTTTTTTTTTTAATCTGTCTTTGGAGCTATTCAATGAAACTCGAAGGAATACCCAGGCATCTCACACAAGCACGTTCAAGTCCTCTATTAACTTTTCTACTTTTCCCCACTCTAATTGTTTCTGTCTATTTCAATTTCACCCGGCTGAGAGGGACTAAGATGTTGCTGCAGATCTAGGCAGGAAGTTGGCACAGCCACTCATGTGTGACAGATGGGAATTAATAGCACACCTTGGACCTCCTACACTGGGTCTAGTTTTCATTTGGCACCCCGTACACCTCCCCCCAAAAGAGATGCAGGAATTGGAGGAGTACATTGTACTGAGTTACAAGTACATCTTGTTTTTAGCTTTTATTTGGAGGACTGTTGATCTTGTGGCTTAGGCATTGACTGGGCATTTGGAAGCTAAGGGGTCAATTATTGGCTCTGCTACTAGCTCACTATGGTCTTGGGCAAGTCACTTAACCTTTCTGTGGCTCAGTTCCTGGTGTGTAAAATGGGGATAATATGTTTTATCCCAACCCAACGTATCTATTTAAACTGTAAGTTCTTCAGGGCAGGGATTGTCTCTTACTTGGTGCTTATACAGTACCCAGCTCATTGGGACCCTGATCTCAGCTGAGGTTTCTGGGTGCTAACATAATACAAATACTCGATAATAGCAATTATTATTTCAGGAGTGTTTAAAGAAGACCTGCAAAGTGCAAGGGTTATGCAAGAACACCACACACTCTAAACAATAAGCCAATACTGAAGGACCTAGCCTCTTACAATCTTTTTCTTTCTAACTGCAACGTATGGCCCTTAAATGACAAGAGCTGGTTCACCACTGTCTTCTCAATACCCCCAAAAAGGCAGACAGAGGTGGGACAGAAATTGTCAAGATCACCAGTGCTGAGCTTTGACTTCTTGAGCAAGAGCCATTCAGCCTAGCTAATAAAGTCTCGCAATATTGTTGTACGCAGGGAAACTGAAGCAGCGAAAGGTGAAGGGACTTGTCCGAGGCCACTCAGAGTCAAGGGCAGTACTTTCAACAGAACACAAGAGCTCTGATCATCCAGGGCGGATTCCGATTGTTGGTGTAAATCAGGACTGACTCTGGTGGCAGTGAAGTTCTACAGGGTAAAAGTGGTGTGACATCAGAATCTGGCCCTAGCTCCCTTATTTAAGCACATTTCCTCCCTCATATTAGTGCTGCCTGTTCCAGAACTAGTTACAACAATGTACCTGAGGGGGTACCCTGCTGCACACTTACCGGGGGCAAATCTTCCCTTCACGTCCCTCCTTCAAACATCACTTCTTATCTGAAGCTGATCAACTTCAGTGCACTAAATTACACAGCAGTGCCATACAGTAATTTACCTATAAGAAAACTTGTCCTGCTCTAGGCTGAATCTAACCTGGAGTTCAATCCTGCCAGGCCCTGAGCGCTTCCCATGAAATGCTGGGGTTGTTGGGTGCCTGGTGGATAGACACCAGGTTTATCCTGTATTTGATCTGTATTTTTGTATGCAGATCCTAGGCTGCTGGTGGCAGGGACCACACCTACCTTCCTTTTGGTTCTGTGAGCACCCATTCCATGCCCCCCTCCACACTCAATATTCCCTATCATCATAATCATTAATTGTATTTGTGTCAAGTATCAGAGGGGTAGCCATGTTAGTCTGAATCTGTAAAAAGCAACAGAGGGTCCTGTGGCACCTTTAAGACTAACAGAAGTATTGGGAGCATAAGCTTTCATGGGTAAGAACCTCACTTCTTCAGATGCAAGTAATGGAAATCTCCAGAGGCAGGTATATATCAGTGTGGAGATAACGAGGTTAGTTCAATCAGGGAGGGTGAGGTGCTCTGCTAGTTGAGGTGTGAACACCAAGGGAGGAGAAACTGCTTCTGTAGTTGGATAGCCAATACTTCTGTTAGTCTTAAAGGTGCCACAAGACCCCCTGTTGCTTTGTATTTGTGTAGTAATTAACTCATATAATTATATAGTAATGAATAATGACTGGCACTTAGATGCGAGAGCCCATAGCCTCAAAAGTATTTAGGTACCTAACTTCCATTGAAATCAATGGAAATTAGGAAGCTAAATATTTTTGAGCATCTAGGCCTAGGTGCCTGATAGATAATTTCCCCTTAACCTTGACTAAAAAGATGGGTCTTAGCAGTCTTATATACCCCTGCATTTGAGGCAGAGTTAAGGGTATATATGGTGTATATAAACAAGCAGCCACTAGGAGGGGCTTCAGTTATTAGATTGTCATAACAGTCGGCTGTGCCTGTTTGAGGTACTCGAGTGGAATGTACCTTTGGTGCCCTGTGGATTTCCTTTGAAGCACATGGGCAGTACCTGCTGTTGGTCGCTAACGAACCCCAGGAGAGAGAAACCTCATGCATCGCCTACCTCCCACCCACACAACAGGTAGGCTCTGAACTCTCACTGACTGCAACAGGACTACTCGCACGCAGAATTGCAACTGAGCATGAGCAAGCATTGCATACCTGGGCCCTCGTCCTGTCCGGTTAAGTAGAAGAGCTACAACGATCTGTGTGGAGTCAGGGTGTAGTGGTTGCAGCAGGATTCTGCTGTTATTCTTTACTCCGTCCCGGCTCCCCGGGCCTGATTCCAATATTGCCAATCCCAAGGTTCAAAAATCATGGATCAGGCTCCAGAATTGTGAGATCAGGGGAATTTAAAAAATGGGTTCTTTTTATATTTGCCTTCTAATTTTTGAGCATTTAGGATGAACTTGGTTCCCATTTTTATGCTTTTCTCCAAAACCATGAGGGCTAGAAATGTACTCCCACCCCCTCCACCCCAAAAAATGAAAGCTAAAATTCATGTAATCACAGGAGCTGGGGCTTTAAGACAAACACCAAATATCGTGAGACTCCTGATAAAATCACGAGCATTGGCAACGCTGCGATTCTCACGGGCGTAACTCCAGTGGAGCTACATCAGTGTAAGAGAGGAGAGACTCAGGCCTGTTTTATGTAGCATTGTGCAAGTCACCTCGCCGGTGTGCGCCTCGGTTTCTTCATTTTTAATGACAGCACAGGCATGTTCGGAAGGGAATAGAAGGTGCACCCCTAGCTCCAGTTTGATCCTTTGCAAAGCTCCCTCTTAAATCCTAAAAACAACCCAAAGAAACAGAGTGATCTCCCCAGGAACGGCAGCACAGCATCTTATTATCATCACCATTTCTCTCTTTTAAGTTCAGCTTCTCAGCAACAGAGCAGAAGACACTTTTTCCAACTAGCTTCTGACAATTTTCAGACACTGCAGACTTCCATGCCAAGCTATCTGATGGGTGTTTCTTTAACAAAAGACCTGATCCATTGTGCTCCTATTTTGCTGAGCTCCCGTTATGTGATAGCCTGAAGCTCTAATGGCTCTGTCATTCTCTAACATAGATCCATAATAAAAAGCTTTATAACCTTATTAAAAGGACTCCCCTTTCTTATAACCTGTGTTCCAACCTTCTGTCAAATGTATTTTATTGTTCTATGGCATTTCTCTCCTCCTTATCTGTGGGTCTCCCCTTTCCCTACCCCCCACCCCCACATAACGATGTAAAGAAAAAAATGAGACATTTCACTAGCGTAACTACATCCCCTCTGCATTTAGATCATCATCCCAAATAGATTTCCCTCCATAAAATGTTATCTATTGCTCCTCTTCCCAATCAATGGCGCTGCCCTCTTGCCCCCTAGAACCACTTACTGTGTGTCTTAGTCCTTGTCGTTGAAGCAAGGTCACTTGCAAGATACTAGTCTGGATTCTTCATGGGGTACATCTACATTGCAAAGAAACCCCCCTGGCACCGAGGCTCAGATCCCAGGTCAATTGACTCGGGCTTATGGGGCTTGGGCTATGGGGCTAAAATTAGCAGTGCAGATGTTTGGGTTCAGGCTGAAGCCTGGGTTCTGAAACCCGTTGTGGGGGGAGGGTCTTGGAGCCCATGCTCCAGCATGAGTCCAAATGTCCACACTGCTACATTTAGCCCCACTGCTCCACGAGCCTGAGGCAATCGACCTAGGCTACCAGGCTCTGTGCTGCAGATGTGTCTTTGCGATGTAGATGTACCCACAGAGTCCAAGGCCAGAAAAGACCATTGTGAGCTGACTGACCATGTCTGACTCCCTCTAGATCCTGGCCATCCAACTGCCCCAAAATAATTCCTATAGCAGATCTGTTAGAAAAACATCCTCTCCCTCCATCCCCACGTAGGATGATGATGATGATGATTTTTGATTTCTATTCTGGTAGCACCTACGATCTGTGCCCAAGACCCACTGTCTTACGTGCTGTACAGACACAGAACAAAAAGAAAGACAGTCCCTACCTAAGCATTAGATTCTGCTCCCATTAAAGTCAATGGCAAAATTCCTCAGCTTCAGGGGGGAGTAGGGTGACCAGCCAGCAAGTGTGAAAAATCAGGACAGGGGGTGGGTGTAATAGGTGCCTATGTAAGAAAAAGCTCCAAAAATCGGGACTGTCCCTATAATATCGGGACATCTCGTCACCCAACGGGGGAGCAGGAGAAGCACTGTGATAGGAATTTGGCAGAGTTTCTGGGTGTGATCGTGCCCTATGACAAAGTTATTTGTGTGTGGGAAGAGAGCAAAAATAAACCTAGGAAGGGTAATAGAGACTGTGTACCCCACCGGCACCAAGGAAGTCCTGGTCCCGGACTAGGATTCCTAGGCATAACAGTAACACAAATAATAATAATTATAATTAATGTCAGTGGCAAAACTCCCACTGACTTCAATAGGGCCAGGATTTCACCCCAGCTGGGTAAGGATAGAGCCGGGGACTGACCCTCATTCGAAATAGCCCAACCTGGAGAAGTTCCAAAATACAGTACTGACCGAAGGAGACTGACTTTAACGTCAGCCAAGTGCTTAGATGTTATGGTGATTGATGCTTTAGAAAGGTGAGAAAGAAAGAAAGCTGGTTAAATGGCAAAATAAAAAAAGACAATACCTGGACTCAAGAATTTAATTTATGATTGAAAGAGCCTGTTCTCCTTAAAACGTGACAGTCGTCTAATCAGGGAGCAGAAACAACTCCGTGTGACTTAGATGACCAATCACATAACACAAACAGAATAGTTGTGGTGAACAGTTCACAGAGTACGTAGAGGCGGGTAGGAAATGATTCACCCAGACTATTATACGCCTGCTGACGCTAAGCAAATACATTAAGAAAAGATGAAGATCTGGTCTGGAAAAGTTCCCCAACTGAAAGGGGGCTGGGTATATTTGTAATAAGTATTATTCAGGTGAATGGTTCAGCCCCACCTAATAGACCTAGACTAGAAGAGCAAAAAGTGACACCCGTAATTCACTACTGGTGTATCTTCTGGTAGAAGCAATAGTGAACACAGAAGTCAAGCGTTTTTACTAGAGGTGCTCAATGAATGATTAATTTGTCCTGTGAAAAACACTGACAAAAACATTTGTTTCACATTTTTTGATATCATTCATAGAAATGTTTAGAGCTTGGCAACCCAAAATCAAAATTTGTTAGTTGTAAATTATTTTTTTCAGTTTCCAAACACCAAAAAAAAAATTGGTTTTCAGTTGCTGAAAACCAAACCAGACCAAAAAAAAACAACCAAAAATCAGTTTTTGATTTTTGATCAGTGAAACCCCCAACACTTTTGTCAAAATGGAAATTCTTCCATGAAAGTTTTCATTTTTTTCCAAAATACAGGTTCCATACAAATAAAATGGTCTGATGGAAAATTATCGACCCATTTTAATTTTTACCACCCCATCATCCTACAGACCAGGATTAGACTCAGAGGCAAAAAAGCAGGAGCCCCGTCTAGAGCTTATGTAGCCCATTTTCACCAGGATAGACACATAGACACAGCCTCATGTAGCTTGAGAGATACAGACAGGGTGGCAGATTGCAGAGGTGACACATGGGGGGGGTGGGTATATGGGGTCATGTGCTCCCCCCTCCCCTCCGATTTGCTGCTTGGCTTGTACTGAACGTACTGACACAGACTGAGCATGCTCGGTAACACTGCTGAAGCCAGCTGCCCTCACTTGGCCCCCCGCCCCATTATCGGCAGGCACGCATCGTCTCTGGCAGACAGATGAAAGGAAAGGAGAACTGGCTCCCAGAAGCCCTCTAAATTCAATCACAGATTAAAGAGGGGGAAAAGCCAAGGAATTTTTAAAAACTTTTTATTAAGGTAAAGTTGCAATAAAATGTTAGCATACTACATTACTTATTATTTATTCAGGATCCGGTTAATATTCAAAGAACTTGGTTAAAGATTCTGACCTACTGTCTGGGGACTCCTTATCCTCTTAATACCCTAAAAAGGATGACCAAATTTTGAAATACCTCTCCTCTTTTCGGCACTTCTCTTATGTATGTCATTGCTGTAAATTTTTAAAGGGTTCTTCAGGGAGAGAGGTTTTTTTAACCTTAAAAAACCTGATTTTAAATATATATATATATTTGTATTACAGCTGTGCCACGAGGTTCCAATCAAGTGTGGAATCCCATTGTGCTAGGCGCTGTACATGCGTACAGAGAGAGGGAGAGACTCCATCCCAAATTGATTGCAATCTTAATAGACAAGGCAGACTCAGACAGGATTGGATGAATACCGCTATGCCTACTAATTAGTATGAATAGAATTGGGCAGGCATAGTGGGTTAGTAGTCCCAAAATAGCAACAGCTTCATGAAACCTGGGTTCTAATCCCTGTTCGACAAGGGAACTCCTCCATGACCTTGGCCAAGTCAGGTCTCCTCAGTTTCCTTTTGTGTCTATTCAGATTGAAAGCCTTTCGGGGTAGGAACTGAGTCTCTGTGTACGGTCCTTGCATAGCTTGACTGTGGCTTCCAGGCTCTACTGTAATACAAATAAAACTTTCTGAAAAAGAATTATAACCTCCATTCTATGGATGGGGAGCTGAGGCCCAGAGAGGTCAAGGGCTAGATTTTCTAAAGAACTCAGCACATCGGATCATCTTGCCTCCAAGGTCCAATGTGTTTCACAAGCCATGCTGCTCATCATCTCCAATGAACAGGTCACACCCAAACCCTAGTCTCATCTGCATGCCATCAACAGTGTCTGCATGGCTCTGCTGTGTTAACCACACTGACCCCCGCCTCCATGCACTGGAATTTACACTTGCAATGGTTACTCTTGATATGTCGAGCCAGTTGTCTTTCCTGCAGTTTCCATGGGAACCCAGGGTCTTCGAGAACCTGGCGATACTTGACCAAATTCCACAAGTGCCGCTGAGTTCCATTTTTAATGACTGTGTTGTTGTTCCCTTCCTGCCCCTTGGCCCCTTGAAATCACTTGAAGTGGAATTTACTGCTTCATCCCTACTTGGCTTTCACAAGGTCTGATTCCACTGCTCTCCCCTGACCAAGTTGGTCTTCCTTCTTCCTCCCTTCCTGCAGCTGAAACAAAACAAAACAAAACAAAAAGGGAGGGAGCAGAGCTGCTTCTAATTTTAATGAGGCTTCACCTTCAAAGGAGCGATCCTTGCTGAGCAGTGAAGAATAGCTGGTGCCGTTCAGAGGCACTTTCACACGGATGCACAAAGAATCCTGCCTCAGAACCTCTGACAGCTTTCAGTGCGTGTGGCAGAGATCAGCTAAAGAGATTTATTAGCCAACTTCCAAGCCTGATGAGCTCAGGAAGGTTTGACTTTTACTTTATTATCTGGAAGACTGTCCAGGTCAAAAACCTTTATCAGGATAGAAGGTTTTTTTGTTTTTTTCTGCAGCCTGTGGATGTGCCACTATAATGATGGGACTTTACTTGCCAACTGAGAAAATACAGTTATAAGGGTCCATTGCTGTCAGGGTTCAAAGCCTCTTGAAATTAATGGGCGCAAGATTGGGGCCCTAGATGGCAACTATAGGGTCACATCATGCAAGGTGCTGAGCTCTTTCAACCCCTGTTATCTTTGGTGGAGAAGTAGGAGTTGGTTCGTGCTGCTTCATCTGTGAAAGCCAACCAGACACCGAGCTGGAACGTCCAATTCAAGACAGTTCCAAGGTGGGGAAAAGGCAGGAAAGTTCATAGCAGGCAACTACAACAGAGGCATTAAAAACGAAACGCAGGGAAAGCGGTGGAAGTTGCAAAAGTTCACCAAGAGCACCTCAGCTTCAATGTGAGTTTAGAAAGCTACATCGGACCCCTCCAAAACATAGGCACTTTGCTTCCAAGCCATGCAGTCAGTGGAAGCAATAGCAGCCACACAAGGTCATTAGCAATTGCCTGGGTCCCCACTGCAGAATATCCCACTCTTTGCATTTTTATTTTACTTAGGGTAAACTCTTAAATGTGACTCAGGCACCCAGAAGCCTATAAACTTTTCTGGTTTTGCCCACCTTGGAACTGTATTGAATTGGAATTTACCGCTTTGTATCTAGTCAGTTTTCACAGATGAAGCAGCATGAACCAACACCTAGGAGCCTGAATCCCATTGACTTTCCCTAACTGTCTTAGGAACTTTTGAAAGTCCCACTGACCTACCACCTTTGAACTGCCCCCCCCCCCAAATCAATACTCCCTCATGCAAGCCCACTGCCACCCCAATCACAAAGCAACTCCTCAACCTCCCCCTTCAACAGCCACTACTAGTAGAGAGATAGCACATATAGATAAGATTGATAACAAATACTGGCCGGGTGGTAACCCTACACTGAGCACCTGTCTGCATCTTTAGATGCCTAAATACCTTTTGAAAATCTGGCCCTCAATCTCTTTTGAAAACGGGATTTACACAGTTGCATCATTTTTTGGCATTTGAAGATTTTACCCTTCATCTCTAAAGTAGAATAATCTTCTATCTCAACCCTCCGCATCTTTATAGCTTTATCATTGTGGTTAGTGGCTGCAACTGGGCTTCATCTCAGTTTTATCAGTCCCCCTTGGTAGCCTCATTATTGTTTATTGAGACAAATGAGCAATATTAGAAGGTTTATTCTGTAAACATGAAGTATGGGTTTATATTAGAAATGAGTCCAAATGTCTGGATGATGCACTGCTGCTACTAACGTGTCATGAAATAATGTAAACAGAATACAAATTTATATATATATATATATATATATATATATATATATATATATATATACATACACACACACACACACACACACAAAAATAAAAATCTAAACGACAATTTTGATTTGAAAGGATTTTTTTTTCCAAACAAAATTTTCAAAAAAAAATTTTTTTTCGGAATTTCCATTTCATGGGAAATTTAAAAAATATTTGTTTTTTTTTTCTGATTTAGAACAAAAACAGATTTGGAAATGTCAAAATTTTCCTCAAAACAGAAATTCCGAATTCACTAGGGCTTAAGTGGGACTTCAGTGGTGCATAAAATTTTAGGCTGGCCCTTTGCAGAGGGGTGAAATTTTGCCCTACAACTTTTAAAAGAATTTGTAACCAATTAGTGACATTGATCAGTTCTAAACTTGCTTTGCATTCTGCACAACATAGTTCAAACGCTGTTTGTAGTCATGGCAGCTAACAGTTTTTCACCCCTGCAACAGGACCAGGCTAGCCCATAGTTCTCTTCATGCATCCAGGCTATGATTTGGAAATGTAAACAGGACTTCCTAGCCACGTGTATTGGTTTTGGCTGGTTTACCTTTCTTTTAGTTCTGTGCAAAGGGCACTTTGCCCCATGTTGCTGACGATGCCGCTCTGTCTCCCGGGCTCTCTATCCCTGCTGAGGCAGGATAGGATTGCTGCTACATAGTTTTTTCCTGCATGCACTGATGCAAATAGAGATAGGCAACATGGGAGATATGGCTGCACAGACAGGAGTCACGTGCAGGTATGATGTAGATGTTGATCTTCATTGGTTCTAACCAGGACCGATGGCAGTGTCACAATTGGACTATAAGCCCACAGTTGTGGTTGTAGTGTGCACACTGCAGTGCCACAGAGAGAGAGACCCTCTCTCTGGGTGAAATTTGGGGTAGGATTCTGAATGGCTCTCAAACTTCAAAGGTATTACACTTCTTTACATCTTCCTCTACATAAGATAGGAATGTTGGTCTCCAGTGTTTAGTGTTAAACCAGGATGTCATGGGAAAAGCTGTTGTAACCCACACACCTCCTGAGTGTGGTGTTCTGTCCCATCTAGTGGCACCGAAACCACTTAGAGAGAGAAAGAGATTAATTAATCTACTCTACAGCCTTAGCTGAGAGCCACGGGGCTTTTAGCTCATGCGGTAGAGGCTCATGCCCTAAGCTTCAGAGGTCCCAGATTCGATGCTGACAACCAGGATCTGTTGGTGTTACACTGTGCTGGACCCAGAAAGAAAAGGGTCATTTAACTGTCAATAAAATACTCTCTGAGCCCTAAGTTTTCATAAGTGACTAGTGATTTTGGGTGCCCAACTGAAAGGACTCACACACAAAAATTGAGGGCTGGAGAAAACGCCTTGCAGTGAGACTTAAAGAGCTCAAACAGTTTAGTTTATCAAAAAGATTGATATGTGACTTGATTATAGTGTATAAGAATCTTCCTGGGGAGAAATTATCGGGTGCTTTATAATCTAGCATGGAAAGGCAGACAAAGACCCAATGGCTGGAAGCTAAACCAGACAACTTCAAATGAGAAATTAGGCACAAATTTCTAAGCATGGGAGTGGTTAACAATTGGAACAAACTCCTAGGGGAAGTGATGGATTCTCCACCTTTTGATGTCTTCAATCAGGATTGGATGGATGCCTTTCTGGAAGATGCTTTAGCCAAACCCAAGTGATTGGGCTCAATATAGGGATAGCTGGGTGAAATGTAATGGCCTGTGATACACAGGACATCAAGTTGAGGATCTAATGGTCCCTTCTGGCCTTAAGTTCTATGAATATGAAACCTGGAGACATCTTAAAAAGAGTCTGGTTTCAGAGGCGAGTTCTCAGAATTTCCTAAGAATCAGGCCCTTTTAAAGTGTTTCAAGTTGAGTCTCCAAAATCCCCTGTCACTTTTGTAAATTTAAGCCTGAAACGTCTTTTTCTATGGCTGAGGGTGAGACGGACGATAGTCTCCTTCTGTGAAAGTGATTCTCAGATTCTCCTGGATGCTGATTCAAAAGCACAAACCCATCGTCTCGTCTGTTTCCCTTCGTTAGTTCTTTTGATGCAGTACAAGGCAACACCCACTGCACCAGGTCCTGTACTGATAGACCAACAAAGAAGCTGAAAAGACTATCAAAGGGAGTGTGTTTAGACTGAGATTTTCAAAGGAAGCTATGGGAGTTAGATGCCCAAATCCCAGTGGTCAGATCAGGGGACAGGGATACAGGAACCGCAGCAAGAGAGGTGTGGGACAGTTGTTAGAATACAGGACTGGGAATTCCTGATTCTGCTCCCCTGGGCTCCGTTCGTAGCCTCAGGCAACTCACTTATCCATCCGCTCAGGGTCTGAGTCTCTCCATCTGTGAAACGCAGATAATAATATTTACCTACCAAGCAGGGGAGTTAGGAAGCTGAATTTGTTAATGTCTGTGAAGTGCTTGGAAGATGAAAAACCCTGTATACGTGTGGATTCCTGGGATTTATTTGCAGCTCAGGCACTGATACACGCTATGAGCATGGGTAAGACAATGAAGGCTGGATCTTACCTGTACTGAATTGAACCCAATTCACTTCAGTGGGAGGTGCATTGATCCTGGGTCACTGGTTTACCTGTTTGTAAAATCATCATAACACTATTCACCCACATGACAAGGAGCAGTGTCTGATACTTAATTAAGGACTTGGAGACCTTCAATACATGTCTCTATAGGATGGCAATGAATTATTTATTACTAATTATTATTTTCTTTATTTTGTAATATGCAGAGAACCTTCCAAAAGAGAAATACCAGACGAGCCAGTTAGCTTTACTCTGATTCCGAGTGCATTGGTGTAAATCAGGAGTAAACTTCATTGAAGTCAGTCGACTCACCCCAGGGTAAGTGAGATCTTACGAATAGACCTCTATGAGAAGATTATAGAAAGCGACTTAAAGCCCGAACCAACCATTATGATTTTCTAGCATGACCTCCTGCATAACGTGGGCCGTATAATTATTTCTACCCAGTAATTCCTGCATCGAATGGTTGAACCACTGGTCTCTTTTATACAGACATCCAATTTTGATCTAAAGATTCCAAGCAATAGAGAATCCACCACTAGAGAGGTAGGGAGGCAGACAGATTCTGTAAAACAGAGGTAATGATCGTTACCTTTCTTTGTCAAGCAAACATTTGGGGTGAAATTCACACTTCTATATACAGCCAGCCCAAGGCCTATGCAAAGCTCATTCTCTGCTTGAGGATTTAGATGTTGCATTGGTGCTCTACACAGAGGTGAATTTTGCCTTTTGAGATCTATCAGTGAAAAACAATATATAAGAGCTAAGTATTATAAGAGCCAACTTCAGAGAGAGAGAGAGAGAGAGAGAGAGAGAGAGACTCTGACAGACTGAGGCAGCAGCTAGAGACAGTAATGCTTATGGGCCTGAAGCCTAGGAGATCAAACTGCTGCAATCATACAGCAATACCTTTAGATATTAACTAGCCTGTATTAAATGGAAAGATAACAGGCATTAGCAAGATAGGCGAGCCTACCCGCTTTCCCTAATGTCATACATCTAAGACTGGGAGCTGTTATCACAGCAGCCCACTGGAAGATAGTTATTGCATATCTGGGCCGTACGAAAGAGAGCTAGGAAGGATTACAGAATGTCACCAAGGAGATTCGCGTTTGTCAGGTGACTCCTGAGAATCAGCCAGGAATGCTGGGCCTGAAAAACCAGCCTGGATCATAGGAATGCTCCATCGCGGTCAGTAATCCTGCATCTAACAGTGGCCAGAACCAGATGCCTAAGAGAAAGGTGCCAGAAAGCTGCTGGTGGACACTTCTGGAATAATCTGTGTCTTCTTAGCCCGCATCAATTAGTGTTTGGTTTATGCTCTGATATAAGAGGGTGGGTTTATATCCCTTATGGTTTTAATGCTATCTAAGGTAGAGTGGATTTTCTTATTATTCATACAACCCTTTTTGAAAGCCAACTAAGCTTTCGGCCGTAGTGATACATGGTGCCAACGTATGAATATTTTTATTTCCTGGTATCTATTAGGCCAGAACAGAAGGAAACACAAGAGTTGTAGCATCCTGCTGACTAAAATCCAATACCAAACCATCATCGTTTCCCAACTGTGGCTTCTTTGCTTTTCTCCAACCAAGGCAGCAAGATAAGTTCACAAAACTTTCCATAACCCTCAAATTGCATCTTGAGCTCTGGGCTCCTCTGACTATAGCATGAACCTTCTGAGCATCATTGGTTAAATGGAATAAATTTGACCAGATCACTCAATTCTCCCCTCCCCAAGAACCCTGGGATTTCTCTCCGACTTTTAGTTGTTCTCTGTGGGAGAGCCCTATGTACTTTCACTCCCTTTCCAGAACCTCCAGAAGGTAGCGAAGGGACAAAATCCACCTGCTGTTGATGTTTTGGGGAGCCGGTAACCTGCTTCCACCACCATATTAGAGAGACAAGGTGCGGGAGGGAATATTTTTATTGGACTGACTTCTGTTGGAGAGAGAGACAAGCTTTCAAGCTACGCAGAGCTCTTCTTTCGGCAGCAGTGGGACAAAGGGAAATTCCTCAAGTTCCACTGCTCCTAATCTTCCAACGCCCTGGGGCTGACCTATGTTCTATTACTCTGGAATATACCTCACTCTCCCACAAGTCTGCTTAGAGGCCATCTTTCTTCTCCCTTCCAAGGCTTGTTTGAAGATTGGAAATGTTTCACCCGGTTCAACGTGCCTGGAAGGTTATTCAGAACAACAGGCATTGCCAAACTGAGGCCGAGCAAAGACTATACTCTCGCTCTGACACAATCACTCGGGTAACAAGATTTCACAGAGAGCAGTGAAGAGTTAGACTCAGCGAAAGATTTCTAAGCGGACGTATCTTGGTGCCTATCCCCCCGACGAGTATCAGAGGGGTAGCCGTGTTAGTCTGGATCTGTAAAAAGCAACAGAGGGTCCTGTGGCACCTTTAAGACTAACAGATGTATTGGAGCATAAGCTTTTGTGGGTGAATGCCCACTTCGTCAGATGCATGCAATGGAAATTTCCAGAGGCAGACTCTGTTGGGTGATGTAGAAGGAGAGAGAGACATTTCATTTGCAAAGAGTGAAGCTGCATGCAAGTTAAGTTGAACAAGTGGAATTTTATTAAACCCTGTGCACAGCTCTGTCCAGGTGGCTGCGTTGCTTCCAGCCCAACTCCTCACATTCCCTGTTTTCCTGGTGTTTCCCCAATAACAGTCTCTCCAGAACATGGGCCCTCTCACTTCAGTTCCACTGATTGGGATACAAGACACCCATCATGTCCTAACTTTACGTGCACGAGGAATTTATCAGAGGCTATAAGTGGGGATTTGAATCCAGAGATGGAACTTATTTCTAATTACATAGCTTCCTATTTAGCTGCATTTGCATATGCCCATATATTGTGGATGGTCCTGTGTCTTACTGTATATCACCACATACCTTTGAAGTGCTGAAAGACTGTTTATTCTGGTGATGAGGAACTCGAGGTAATAATTGACTTCACTGAGCTGGCTTTCCTGTGCTGACGTTTTGCTGCTGAGTTCCCTGTTGACTCTCTTTCATTTATTGTATTTAATAAATGGTAGTTGACTAGAGTCAAAGAGTTCAAAGCTACTGTTCTTGGCAATGAACACAAGGAGAAGAGACTTTCATACGTAATGAGAGCTAGAGACAGAGACAGAGATGGGAGTAGTTTTCCAAAGGCTGTCTCATGTGCATGTGTTTATCCTGGGCCAGACGCAATGGTCTTCAGGGAAGAGTTGACATTTCCAAACAGATAGAGATGCAGTTATCAAGTTTATTTACTATGAACTACTGCAGTATCTCAAATACCATGGGGTGCTATTTGTGGGGTCTTCTTAATCGTGACCACTGTAGAATTAGGATGGGGTTTTTCAAAGGTGCCTCAGAGCGTTAGAAATCAAGGGAAGTTGGGTGCCATAAGTCCCATGGGTGCCTTTGAAAATCCCATCCTTAACCCTTATTCAACTTACGTCTATACCTACGTCGGTGTGTAGAGTACAGACACTGCACACCCAGCTGGCGTGGGTATAAATAGCAGAGTAGACAGTGAGGGATAGCTTAGGAGTAGTGTAGACTGCCCTACATGCCTGAATCCCCAGGGTATATACCCTCCACTGGCTGTCTACATGCCCAAGCAGCACCTCCCATGTCTACAAGGCTGTTTTTAGCAGTGTACTGTCCCTCTGCCTCCCCACTGCCTCCCGCTGCTGGAGTCTTTCACTGCAGTGACGTAGCTACATGTGTAGCGCCTGTACTTTGCATGCCGCCATAGGTCTAGACATAGCCTGAGACGGCTGCAGTTGGAGATGGGAATGAAACAGGACACTAGAGTAGAGCTGGGCAGGGGAATTGTTTTTCCATTCCATTAGAATTTTTGAGATTTTGGTCATTTTTTTCTCTCCCAAATCAGGATGAAAAGGTGAAATGTCAAAGATTTTTTTTGAGAACCACTCGCGTTCATCTTGGAAAAGAGATGACTAAGGGGGGGGACATGATAGAGGTCTATAAAATTATGACTGGTGTGGAGAAAGTAAATAAGGAAGTGTCATTTACTCCTTCTCATAGTACAAGAGCGAGGGGTCACCCAATGACATTAATAGGCAGCAGGTTTAAAACAAACAAAAGGAAGTATTTCTTCATATAACACACAGTCAGTCTGTGGAACTCTTTGCCAGAGGATGTTGTGATGGCCAAGACTATTGCAGGGTTCAGAAAAGAACTAGATAAGTTCATGGAGGATAGATCCATCAATGGCTATTAGCCAAGATGGGCAGGGATGGCGTCCCTAGCCTCTGTTTGACAGAAGCTGGAATGGGTGACAGGGGATGGATCACTTGATGATTCCCTGTTCTGTTCATTCCCTCTTGGGCACCTGGCATTGGCCGCTGTCAGAAGACAGGATACTGGGCTAGATGGACTTCGGTCTGGCCCATTATTGCTGTTCTTATGTTCTTTTGTACTTTCTGCCATGAGTAATCCCACTGAAATCATTATAGAGATAGGGCCTGACAGTGTAATTTAGATCCAGATTTAACCTCACAGTAGGGTGACCAGAAAGCAAGTGTGAAAAATTGTTCAGGGGGTGGAGGGTAATAGGAGCCTATATAAGAAAAAGACCAAAAAATTGGGACTGTCCCTATAAAATCGGGACATCTGGTTACCCTACCTCACAGTGGTTGGGCGCAGGGGGTGGTAGATCTAGTGTTTGGGGCAACCCCAACCAAACAGATAGACAGGATATGCATGTATTGAGAGAGTGAGAGAGAAGACAAGTATATGTATGGAGACAGATGGATATTTTTCCACATACCACTATTAACCTATATTGTAAATTATTTCCAGGAGAAATAGCACAATCTGTGCATTTAAATACAAAAAAAAAAAAAAAAAAAAGAGGGAGCTAAGAAATTAGTGCTGGCTTCTGAGTTCATCGTGTTTGTGCTCATGCACCAAGAACATTGTCTATCTATTCTAGTTTCCAGTGACTTCAGATTACTGCCTCAAAGCACAAAAGCATTAACTCGGCAAGGCTCCTTCTTAATAACTCTGCAGAATTGTTCTACAAATGAACAAAGATAATGTCGGCCTGACAGGTTGAGATTGGGCTGTTGATGAAGGTGCAGGCTGGGAAGAGTGATTTCTCTGATAAGTTCCAGCATCAATCTGAGAGAGCAGCTGGGGAACAGTAATAAATATATTCTCTCCTTTTCGATGTCACCAGTTATAAATATGAAGCTTCAGACTCATTCCATTACAGCCTGAATTGAGTCACTTATACTAAAACTATCTTGTTTTAAGCTTCCGTCTGCTCCAGTTTATTCAGTTGCATATCATCGTCCTGGGGAGATCCAAATGTCGGCCTAAACCTAGTATTCCTCTTCTTTCTTGCAAGTTTCTTTCTGATGTTTTTTGAACACTGAGTTGAACCACTGAATGCATTTAATTTCGTTATTATGGTAATGACTATGAGCAGGAGCGGCACCAGGGTTTTTGGCGCCGTAGGCGGGGGTCCTTCCGCGCTCCTGGTCATCGGCGGTAATTCTGCGGCGGGGGGGGTCCTTCCGCACTCCCGGTCTTCGGGGCACTTCAGCGGCGGGTCCCGGAGCGAGTGAAGGACCCGCCGCAGAATTGCCGCCGAAGACACGGAGCGTGCAAGGACCCCCTGCCTCCAAATTGCTGCCGAGGGCAGCAAAATGCCGCCCCCCCCCAAATCCTGGAGCCCTAGGTGACCACCTAGATCGCCTAAATGGAAGTGCCGGCCCTGACTACTACCAGATTTTGACTTGGGCTAGATTCCTACTGCGACACAGCAAACTGTCACAAGGAGAAAGAAGAAGGAGGAAGAAAAGAAAACCTCGTGCTCTGTAAGTACCTGAAGATAGTCTCCCTCTTCTTTATCCCACTGATTTTCTTTAAGAGAAAAAAAAATCAGGAAATAGAC
The DNA here is from genome assembly GCF_013100865.1 of Trachemys scripta elegans. NCBI lineage: Eukaryota > Metazoa > Chordata > Testudines > Emydidae > Trachemys > Trachemys scripta. The sequence goes on along the minus strand of NC_048317.1, from coordinate 13,627,370 downwards.
CATGCACCCTTTGTTCCTACCTTGGAATCAGACATAAGCCAGTTTCACCCCGGCAGTAGAGTAGGGAAGGGAGGCGTGGCTAGTGTCATATTAGCAAAGCATGCTGGGAATGGGAAGAGTCTGGGGCCCTGGATAATACAGACTCATCTAATGTTCAGTCAGTGGTAGGAGAGTTAAGGCCAGAGGAAAGTAGAGTGCTAACCAAGGCAGCTCATGGGAAGGAGATACATAGGACAATACAGTAGGGCAACCAGATGTCCCTATTTTATAGGGACAGTCCCAATATTTGGGGCTTTTTCTTCTATAGGTGCCTATTACCCCCCACTCCCGTCCCGATTTTTCACACTTGCTGTCCGGTCACCCTACAATACAGGTAGAGGCTTTCCTGCTTAAAGAGCCTCTGACTCTTCAGTGGAAAAGTCTGTGGGCATGCAGCGCACCAATATTCACCGAGAACTAGAAATGGCTATAATTTAGGGGGTCTGCTGGTATAAAAGACCAATGTGTTTTTAAAACTGCTCCATCTCGGTCTTCTTTTTCCCCGCCACTTCAGTGGCGGACAGGACAGGGCATCCTGATCTACCTGGGAGTATGTGGTCAGACCGGCCCATGGATGTGAGAGGAGTAAGAATAAACATTTTCAGGAAAAGTGTCAGATTTCCTCAAGTAAATTCTATTTTTTAGGAGGACACATGAAAACAAACAATTATTTTTTTTAAATGAAAAGCCTAAAACTTCTGCTGAAAATTTTGACATAAGAACGGCCATACTGGGTCAGACCAAAGGTCCACCTAGCCCAGTATCCTGTCTTCTGACAGTGGCCAATGTCAGGTGCCCCAGGGGGAATGAACAGAACAGGTAACCATCAAGTGATCCATCCCCTGCTGCCCACTCCCAGCCTCTGGCAAACACAGGGTGCAGACACCATCCCTGCCCAGCTTGGCTAATAGCCCATTTGGGGCTGTTTTTTATCAATTTTATTCTGGGAACCACCCCTCGCCCCATTATCCAAGCAGCCCTAGTAGAGGGCCTTTCCATTGCCGTGGGAGCGTCTCCACTGCCTTCAATGGGAGTTGGATTGAGGATTTAAAGCAGAATTTTCAGAAGGGCTTGGCCCCCACAACGAGGGCCAGATTTTCAGCATGTTGCGAGTTGAGCAGATTTTGGGAAATCTGGGTGTCATAGTGGGGGCTGTTGGGGGATGGGCCTTATGGCTGATTGTTCAAAAGTACTTAGGTTACTAAAGATCAAGACAGACGTAGTGGGATTTCCAAAAGTGTCTAAGGGCTTCTCTGCATGACAGGTGACGTTGGTATAAGTTATGTTGCTCAGGGTGTGAATAAGCCATAAGTTACACCAATCTAATTTACGCTGTGTTGATGGGAGAAGCTCACCACCTCTGGCGGGGGTGGTTTTATTATGCCGACAGCAGAGCTCTCTCCCGTCAGCTTAGAGCATCTTCACTAGATGTGATTCTATCTTTTTTTTTTTTAAAGTAACTTTTTAGCCTGCATGGTTGCAAAGAAAACCTTGAGAACATAATTCATGTTCACCCAACCAGTTCAGAACCAAAAGACAAATATAAACCCACCCAAAATGTATTATTATTGTGACGATCACATGATTTTTAAGCCAAATCTTATGATTTGCTGAAGCCTGACTCATGATTTTCAAATTTGACGTAAAAACTGCATTAACCCCAGTATAATTCTCAGCATTTGGGCTAGATTCCCCAATATCGGTTTAGACCTGAAGTCCAGCAGAAAAGCAAAAGTGTCTTTGTCATTGCACTGTTCCTATATAAAACAGAAGATTTGAGCCACAGTTAAGAGCAAGTAATTACAGGCAGATATATAGCGACACAATTCAAACCAGCAATATAAAGGCTCCATAAAATTGCCTAGGTTTAGCTCTACACCAACTCATTTTTCACAGTGCAAATGAGTACTTTTTAAAAGAGCTATAATTTTCCAGGAGTTCATGAATTTACTGGATTCATAGCCCTTTACTAGATAGCAGAAGGAGCAAGAGATCCCGCAGTAACAAAAGAAGGGAGAGTGAGGCAAAGATGTGCCATAAATCTTTAGAGCTGGGATTTCCAAAAGTTGCTGGGATAAACACATGACCTGGCATATAAACATCATTTTGCTTTATCACCCCTCCTGCTTTCCAGGCCTATCCTGGAGATGCGGGAGGCTGATTTGAAACAGAAGGGCATTAAGGGGGAGGAGGGATAGCTCAGTGGTTTGAGCATTGGCCTGTTAAACCAGGGGTTGTGAATTCAATCCTTGAGGGGGTCATATAGGGATCTGGGGGAAAAATCTGTTTGGGGATCGGTCCTGCGTTGAGCAGGGGGTTGGACTAGATGACCTCCTGAGGTCCCTTCCAACCCTGATATTCTATGATTCTATGATAAGGGTTACTCATGCCCTGCAATTGTATCACTCTGGGCCATGGACTAATCCATGCTAAAGCAGACCTGGTTGGCCCCTGGCATGGAAACCTCCCACTGAAATCCAGGTGCAAAAAGAAAGTGGGGTTGGTGAAACATTAGGTAGTGCTCTTCAATTTGACCCACTGGCTAGGGAAGCACTCTGCTAGAGATTTCATAGAGGTAGCCGTGTTAGTCTGTATCAGCAAAAAGAATGAGGAGTACTTGTGGGACCTTAGAGACTAAAAAAATTATTTGAGCATAAGCTTTTGTGGGCTACAACCCACTTCATCAGATGATTGCAGTGGAAAATACAGTAGGAAAATATATATATATATATACACACACACACACACACAAAGAACATGAAAAATAATGGGTGTTGCCATACCAACTCTAATGAGACTAATTGATTAAGATGGGCTATTATCAGCAGGAGAAAAAAAACTTTTGTAGTGACAATCAGGATGGACCAGTTGACAAGAAGGTGTGAGTAACAGTAGGGGGAAAATTAACATGGGGAAATCGGTTTTAGTTTGTGTAATGACCCATCCACTCCCAGTCTTTATTCAAGCCTAATTTAATGGTGTCCAGTTTGAAAATTAATTCCAGTTCTGCAGTTTCCCATTGGAGTCTGTTTTTGAAGTTTTTTTGTTGGAGAATTGTGACTTTTAGATCTGTAATTGAGTGACCAGGGAGGTTGACGTGTTCTCCGACTGGTTTTTGAATGTTATAATTCTTGACATCTGATTTGTGTCCAGTTATTCTTTTACAATGTTGGCTAAATTGAAGCTTGGATGATTTACACTCTGCCTGCCTGTATCCCCCCAGCTGGACAAGGGATTCATCTTCATTTTTTTCCGTAGACTGCTCTATGACATTGTGACAGTGGCATTAAACAGCTGTCTTGCGCCACCCCAGTAGTGGGTGAAATTATTCCTGTATAGGTTTTCTGTAAAGCACTCTGGAATCAGCGTATCATTTTTACACTGTGAAAAAGAAAGGCTGATCTATATTTTTTTATTAGTGTTGTAATTTCCATTCCCAAAGAGCATTTGCAATCTGGGCAATTTTGGAGATTAAGGAAAACAACAAAGAAAGAACAAATATAAGTCTCCATGAGACAGAGAGAGAGCACAGAGTGTGTGACTCATGCTGAAACAGCCATCTTGAATTGACTGTCAGTGTTGATAATGCAGCAGACAGAGAAGCTTCTACAGTTGCAGACATAGCACACAGGCACGAAGGTCACAGCACCACGTGCACCCCGAGTAGTTTGGCTATTACTAATGGGCATGCACCCAATCCTGTAATATTTACTCAGGCAAGAAGTCCGAAGGAATATGGGTCACAAGATTGTTCTTTCTCCCCAATGCACAAGGAACCAACCGCTTCATCCAGTCTCTTTCCAGGTAGTTTTTTTCCCCCAACATAGGCAAAAGTAATAAAACCAGTTCCTCAGCCCACCCCGGCGACAGCTCCCAGGGATTCTCCCCTTTTTCCTTTCAGTCCTTCTTGCTTCAGAACTTCCTGCAGGAATCTCCCGTGCTCAGTGCACTAAGCATCACAACCTGGGCTTTATCCATGGAGACCCGTTTTTTTCCCCAGCAGGTTCCCACTGCCCTCTCTCCCAGAGAACTTCTTGCTGCTCTTATTTCTTGCTGGCTCTGGCTCTGACTCTCCCAGTCTCCCTTTAAGTGAGGCACTTCTGACTTTTATAATCACTTACTCCCTTTCCAGCTGGAGCTGGTAATTGACCAGGGCTGCCACCCACCCCTGACCCCAGGCCTCTGGCTCTTAAAGGGACTATATTGTTACAGTGCCCTGATTTGGCTTTAGGAACCTGCCTTACACAACCTCAGTGAATGTACCTTTTTGTAACTATATTAAATTCTCCTGTTCCCCACGGTCCTAGACTAGCTAATATCTTTTTCTCACATGGTTAATTTAAGGCAGGGGGCCCTGATCAGTAATTATTTTTTAATGCTTTTGGCTGTTTGCTTTTTGAATTACCGATATATGTCTAACTATGCTCGTCCTTGCTCCACTGCTGTAAGATAAGCAATGCCTGCTTCATGAAAGCCACTACTCCATTAAAAACACATGCCCAGGAACCCTACAGCGTGCTCCAGGGGATGCCGCTGAGGCTTCTGACTGCTGATGAGAACTCGGATTTTTCTAAACTCTCCAATTTGTCTAACTGAGAATAATATCACATTTTGCCAGTTTTAGAGGCAGCCATCTCCCCCTGAGGTTTATCAATAGATTACTTGCATAATTTGGGCTAGTTTCTCCTGTCAACAGACATATTATATAGAGAGAAAAGCACACAGGTGCATGTGTATATAACTAAGATAATAGGTGAGTGGGTGTAAATATATATTGATGTGTATAAGCATATGCCTGTGTATCTCTCTTGATAGATAGATTCACCGATAATAATCCCTAGCCCTTTTCATCAGTAGATCTCAAAGTACTTTATAAAGGCAGCTGATGTCATTTTCCCCATTTTACAGATGGGGAAACTAAGGCACGGGATGGCAAAGTGACTTGCCCAAGGTCACCCAGCAGCAAAGTCAGGAATAGAACGCAGGTATTCTGAGTCCCAGTCTGGTAGGTCACACTCCCTACTCAGACAAACCGCCTTTATCAGAACCTTTAAAAGAACTGGCTGAGGAGCTCACTGGAACATTAATAAAAAAAAACGAGGAGTCCTTGTGGCACCTTAGAGACTAAAATGTATTTGGGCATAAGCCTTCGTGGGCTAGAACCCACTTCATCAGATGTATGAAGTAGAAGATACAAGGACTCCTCCGTTTTTTTGCTGATACAGACTAACACAACTACCACTGAAACCTGGAACATTAATGTTGATTTTCAATAAGTCCTGGAGCACTGAGGAAGTTCCAGAAGACTGGAAGAAAGCTAACGTTGTGCCTATATTTTAACAAGGTAAACAGGATGACCGAGGTAATTATAAGCCTGTCAGTCTGACATCGATCCGGGGTAAGATAATGGAGTGGCTGATACAGGACTCTATTAATAAAGAATTAAAGGTGTGTAATATAAGTAATGTCAATCAACCTGGGTTTATGGAAAATAGTTCCTGTCAAACAAACCTGATATCTTTTTTTTTTTGATGAGATCACAAGTTTGGATGAAAAGATAATAGTGTCGATGTAATATACTTGGATTTCTATAAGGCATCTGTCTTGTTATGCCATCACACTTTGATTAAAAACAAGAATGATATAAAATTAACATGACATACTTTACATGGATTAAAAGCTGGCTGACTGACAGGTCTCAAAATGTAATTTTAAACAGGGAATCATCATCAAACAGGTGTGTTTCTAGTGGGTTCCTGCAGGGATCAGGTGTTGGCCCTACACTATTTAACATTGTAATCAATGACCTGGAATAAAACATAAAATCATCACTGATAAAGTTTGCAGATGATGGAAAAATTGGGCCGCTGATAAATACTGAAAAGGACAGGGCACTGATACAGAACGATCTGGATTGTTTTGTAAATTGGGTGAAAGCAAACAGGATGCCTTTTATTCTGGCTCAATGTAAATGTATACGTACAGGAACAAAGAGTGCAGGCCATACTTACAGGATGGGGGCATGGGTGTCAGTATAATAGGCCGTGCCCGCCGGACCCTCCGGTTGCAGGGTTTGGTGGTGAAGTTTTTCTTTTATGATGTCCTATGCAGGTTCTGGGGTGGCTGAGGAGGCACATACCATCTCCTCAGCCACTTGGGAACCTGAACGGGGCACATCAAAAGTGTCTTAACAGATGCTTTCATGACACGGTTTTGGCCAGCTGAGGGAGGGGGTGCTCAGGGTGCAGCCAGCCCAGGAGGGGAGCATTCAGGGCTTCGGCCAGCCCCGGGCTCCTGCAGCTGGGGGTGCTCCAGGCTGGGAGAAAGGGCTTGTGGTTCTGACTGTAGGGTGGGCAGGGGGGTCTCATGGCTCCAGCCATGGGGAGGGCGTGGGCAGAAGGGGCGGAGCCGGGGGCTAGCCTCCCCAGAGGGAGGCTCCACCCACCGCCCATGGGTGGGGGACTCTTTTGTGGGAAGCAGTGACTTTGAAAAAGGTTTGGAGGTCATGGTGGATAATCAGCTGAGCGTGAGCTCCCAGTGCGACGCTGTGGCCAAAAGGACTAATGCAGTCTGCAGAGGAGGAGGAGGAGGAGTCGAGAGGTAATTTTACTGGAATCCTGTGTCCAGTTCTGGTGTCCGCAATTCAAGAAGGTAAATTGGAGAGGAGTCAGAGAAGAGCCACGAGAATGATTAAAGGATTAGAAAACCTGCCGTATATAAAATGCTTAGTCTACTTAGCTTAACAAAGAGAAGGTTAAGGGGAGACTTGACCACAGTCTATAAGTACCACATGGTACATATTGGGCTTCTCAATCGTGCAGAGAAAGGTCTAACATGAGCCAATGGCTAGAAGTTGAAGCTAGACAAATTCAGACTGGAAGAAAGGTGTACATTTTTAACCATTGGAGCAATTTACCAAAGGTCATGGTAGATTTTTCATCACTGGCAAATTTAAAATCAGGATTGGCTGGTTTTTTCTCATACGTGCTGTAGCAATTTTAGGGTGGAAGTTCTCTGGCCTGTGCTACACAGGAGGTCTGACTAGATGATCAAACTGGTCCCCGCTGGCCTTGACATGTCTGAATCTATGAATTTTCCAAAATGCTTCGAGCCGTCCCTTGTACAATTTAATTTTACCATTCACAAGTACACTCCCGTGTCCAGGGAACAACAGCAGTAAAACTGCCTTTCAGAGGAGGGGATGTAATGAAATGTGCTAGTTCTGTTTTAATCAATTTTGAATGTGGAAAAGATTATCATGATTGGAGAAGGGCAGTGTTTCACGAGGAGATGAATTATGTGATACTGTAGTTTCATTAACTTGCTTTACAGTCTTATCTTTATTCAGACTGGCAAATTGAATTAGTGCCGTCTTTCAAATCTCTGTCTTTCTTTTTTTCCCCCCCAGACATGTTGAAACAACCACCAGCAGCAAAAACTAAGTGACAAGAAGAGACGTGTGTTGCTTTGCACTTGACTCTGTTCCCTGGATCTTAAACATCCATTCTCTAAGAACCATATTAATTTTTGTTCCAGGAGTTGGGCTGCATTATACTGTGCTTGTTACCATTACAGAGCATTGTGTATTGGCAGGTAATGGAGTTCCATGACTAGGGCCTTAGTCCGTCAATCAGGAATGCTCTTCCCATCTCTGTTACTGATTTGCTAAGTGTTCTTAGGCCTGGGCCGTCTCCTTTTAGTTTCTCAATCTGCAGCAAAAGTAATAATTCTGGGGCTGTCAGAATTAATCACGCTGTTAAACAATAATAGAATAACATTTATATAAATATTTTGGGATGTTTTCCACATTTTCAAATATATTGATTTCAATTACAGCACAGAATACAAAAGTGTACAGTGCTCACTTTATATCTATTTTTATTATAAATATTGGCACTGTAAAAATAAAAGAAATAGTATTTTTCAATTCACTTAATACAAGCACAGTAGTGCAATCTCTTTATCATGAAAGTTTAACTTATGAATGTAGAGTTATGTACAAAAAATAACTGTATTCAAAAATACAATATAAAATGTTAGCACCTACAAGTCCACTCAGTCCTACTTCTTGTTCAGCCAATCGCTCAGACAAACAAGGTTGGTTACAATTTGCAGGAGATAATGCTGCCTGCTTCTTGTTTACAATGTCACCTGAAAGTGAGAACAGGCATTCACATGGCACTGTTGTAGCCGGCGTCGCAAGATATTTACATGCCAGATGTGCTAACGATTCATATGTCCCTTCAACCGCCATTCCAGAGGACATGAGTCCATGCTGATGACGGGTTCTGCTCGATAATGATCCAAAGCAGTACGGACTGACACATGTTCATCTTCATCATCTGAGTCAGAAGCCACCAGCAGAAGGTTGATTTTCTTTTTCGGTGGTTCGGGTTCTGTAGTTTCCGCATCAAAATGTTGCTCTTTTAAGACTTCTGAAAGCAAGCTCCACACCTCATCCCTCTCAGATTTTGGAAGACACTTCAGAGTCTTAAACCTTGGGTCAAGTGCTGTAGCTACCTTTAGAAATCTCACATTGGTACCTTCTTTGCGTTTTGTCAAATCTGCCATGAAAGTGTTCTTAAAATGAACAATATGTGCTGGGTCATCATTAGAGATTGCTATAACATGAAATACATGGCAGAATGTGGATAAAACACAGAGCAGAAGACATGCAATTCTCTGTCAAGAAGTTCAGTCACAAATTTAATTAACATTTTTTTTTTAAATGAGTGTCATCAGCGTGGAAGCATGTCCTCTGGAATGGTGGCCAAAGCATGAAGGGGCATACAAATGTTTAGCATATCTGACATGTAAATACCTTGCAATGCCAGCTACAAAAGTGCTATGCAAATGTCTATTCTCACTTTCAGGAGACGTAAATAAGAAGCGGGCAGCATTATCTCCTGTAAATGTAAACAAACTTGTTTCTCTTAGCGACTGGCTGCACAAGAAGTAAGACTGAGTGGACTTGTAGGCTCTAAAGTTTTACATTGTTTTGTTAGTGAATGCAGTTATGTAACAAAAAAAATCTACATTTGTAAGTTGCACTTTCACGATAAAGAGATTGCACTACAGTACTTGTATGCGGTGAATTGAAAAATACTCTATCATTTTTACAGTGAAAGTAAATATTTGCAATAAAAATAACGTACAGTGAGCACTGTACACTTTGTATTCTGTGTTGTAATTGAAATCAATATATTTGAAAATGTAGAAAAACATCCAAAATATTTAAAAAATTTCAATTGGTATTCTATTGTTTAACAGTGTGACTAAAACTGCGATAAAACATGATTAATTGTATTTGAGTTAATCACGTGAGTTAACTGATTAATCGACAGCCCTACTAGTTACATTTATCTGGGTGAAAAGAGATCAGTGTGAGTGTGATACAGCGCTACAGGGCTGGAATGTGGTGTACAGAGGTCAACTTTGCTGTCCAGGGGTTGATTTCACTGCAGGTAGCAAATCCTCCCATTGCACCCCTAGTTGCAGAGGGAAGCCTGGTATGTGCTGTACAAGGGGAGAGAGCAGGATTTGGAGACATGTGAGTAAAATGGGCATGTGGAGGGCTTGGAGAATCTCTAAATTAATCCCCTTTTCTTCCTTCCCCACCATGAGAGGGGCTATAGCGGTAACAGCTGAAGGATTGCTTAATGGTATGGAAGAGAGGGATGGCCCTTTTCCTATGCACGTTATCCCCAGTGCAGCTGGTTGAACTGGGCGCTGGGGAGTGGATATGCCCCCCATCAGATATGCAGCCAGGCAGATATGGAGTTTCCTAGTTTTCCGACTGCTATACTTTAAGAGTAAGTGACTTTCCATTAAACACTAACCACTGCAGCTATTAAAAAGCATTTATCTTCCCCACAAGGTTCCTGAACAGAAATGAGCTGTAGCATCTCCTACAACATTGACTGGACACGCAGGAAGAAAATACCATCATGCTGTCACTCATTTCCATCTTGAAGGTAGGGGACCTGCCAGTAGGATTAACCCCGTTCCATTGTCATTAGCACTATGTTGTGGAGGCCCCCCTCAAATCCCAGCTAAGAGGGCCATGCCAGAAATGGACAGCTATACACCCTGCCTTTTCTTACCGCCTATCTTTTGAGATCCCTCCCTCCATGGCTAGCTGGATCCAACTGCAGCGGGATGTCCAAAGCACATGGCCAGTTTATACCGTCCAAGACCAGGTGAGAGCAGGAAGAGTGTGGAAGTAAAGCGCTAGATGATTGGACTCCCTGTCTGTGCAGGGGAGTTATGATCCCTCAGCAGGCAAATTGCTGAGTAGTTAAAAAAAAAAATCAATGGTAGGGAAGTTACAGCTTCCTCTTTAGAATCTAATACGAGCAACCAGAAACAAGATACTTCTTAGGGGCTCAAGCCAGTTTCTGCTGAAGTCACTGGATCTATAGTGCTATATATCTGCTGAGGATCTGCCCGACAGTAGGAACACTCCACTTAGGAAGGAAAAATCAGTTTCACACATACAGAATGGGAAGAGACTGTCTAGGAAGGAGTACGGCAGAAAGGGATCTAGGGGTTATAGTGGACCACAAGCTAAATATGAGTCAACAGTGTGATGCTGTTGCAAAAAAAGCAAACGTGATTCTGGGATGCATTAACAGGTGTGTTGTGAGCAAGACACGAGAAGTCATTCTTCCGCTCTACTCTGCGCTGGTTAGGCCTCAACTGGAGTATTGTGTCCAGTTCTGGGCACCGCATTTCAAGAAAGATGTGGAGAAATTGGAGAGGGTCCAGAGAAGAGCAACAAGAATGATTAAAGGTCTTGAGAACATGACCTATGAAGGAAGGCTGAAAGAATTGGGTTTGTTTAGTTTGAAAAAGAGAAGACTGAGAGGGGACATGATAGCAGTTTCAGGTATCTAAAAGGGTGTCATAAGGAGGGAGAAAACTTGTTCACCGTGGCCTCTAAGGATAGAACAAGAAGCAATGGACTTAAACTGCAGCAAGGGAGGTTTAGGTTGGACATTAGGAAAAAGTTCCCAACTGTCAGGGTGGTTAAACACTGGAATAAATTGCCTAGGGAGGTTGTGGAATCTCCATCTCTGGAGATATTTAAGAGTAGGTTAGATAAATGTCTATCAGGGATGGTCTAGACAGTATTTGGTCCTGCCATGAGGGCAGGGGACTGGACTCGATGACTTCTCGAGGTCCTTCCAGTCCTAGAATCTATGAATCTATCCAATGTGATCCCGGGTCACCTCAACATTTCCTCCCAATAGCTTGATTTAAATCAGCCTGGGAGATTTTTTTGGACAATCTTTCTGAATCATAGATCATTACCAATGGCTACAAGAGAGCTCTCTTGTCTAGCTAGCTCGGCCAGTGATCACATCAGCGCTTGGAATATGTTGGTCCAATGCACCAGCTTCGTGAAGATTTCATTTCCTCCTGCTATATTTACCCTATGGCCTGTGGAGATCAGCTTGATTTTGTGCTATGGAGGTTTCCTTTGCTTTCAGGCAGTGCTTTGCATATGAGCCTGGTAGATTATAATTAATCAGGCTGTTTTATTTGTCTGATAGATGGACTGACAAGTAAATAACATTGCTAGACTCCCATAATACCCACGGTAACAAACTATATAGACAGGCTGAAATGTTGATACTAATTGGCAATCTGTTAAAGGCTCTGTCTGTTAGAACATTCTGTGCTTTGCCACCTGACTTGACATCGAGAAATGAATTTCGTTATTAAAAGAATGAATTTTGGTGAGTGATCAGTTTATCGAGGACTTGCCTCAGGGCTAGATTATGGCCCAGATTTGGGGTGAGGTGGGATTTGACCCTGCTGCTTCCCCCCACCATCGTGACGGAGGGGCAGCCAGGCCAAATTTGAGTGAGTGGCATTGCAATGTGGTGCATAGGGGTCCTATTAGATTAGAAGATAGAGGCCCAGAGGGGTATGTTTGCCTAGGGCCGAGTGAAATGGGTTGATCTGGCCCTACCTGCCCTGTCCAATGAGAAAAGAACAATGGCTTTGAGGATAGAGCCCTAATGTAGTTGAATCCTCTTCAATGGGTAGAGAATCAGATGGTCCAGTATCTTGGGCACTAGCCAAGGCCTGGGTTCAGGTCCCTGCTTTACCCCAACTTCCTGTGTGAGCTTGTCTTCTGCCTCACTTCTCCACCTGTAAGACTGGAGCTAATAATGCTGCCCTACCTCAATAGGGGTGTCGTGTGAATCAATATATTACAGATGTTGAAGTGCGTAGAGATCCAGCAGTGAAAAATGCTTTATAGATTTTTTTTTTTAGAATAATAATAAGTGACTTAAAATATCACCAAATGCTGGAGTGAATAAAGCTGATCAGTGTATCATCTTGACTCAGGGCATGGCTACACTTGTAGATGTAGAGCACTTTGAGTTAAACCAGCCTTCGGAGAGCGCAGTAGGGAAAGCGCTGCAGTCTGGCCACACTGCCAGCTGCCAGCGCACTGCCGTGGCCACATTAGCAGCTCTTGCAACGGCCACAGAGAGCAGTGCATTGTGGTAGCTATCCCAGCATGCAAGTGGCTACAACGTGCTTTTCAAATGGGGTAGGGAGGGTAGGGTGGAGTGTGACAGGGAGTGTGTTGTGTGTATGTGGGGGGAGAGAGTGGGTTTTGGGGGGGGCTGAGAGCATGTCAGTATGCTGTCTTGTAAATTCAGACAGAAGCAGACCTCCCCCCACCACACACACCTCTCTCTCACACACACACAGCATTCCAAAGTAATGGTTGCTTTGTCTCGGAGCAGATAAGCAGCCGGCTGTCAAACGGAGCTTTCAAAGGGCATATCCAAAACAATGACAAGAGCGGCCCCTTGACTTAAGGGGCTTATGGGACGTTTCCGGAGGCTGATCAGAGCACAGTAATGCAACACCTCGTTCACACTGACACTGGGGCGCTCCAGCGGGGGCGCATCAAACGTTATTCTACTCGCCGAGGTGGAGTACCAGCAGCGCTGTAGCCGCGGAGTCAGAGCGCTCTATATGCCTTGCCAGTGTGGACGAGGAGTGAGCTAGGGCGCCCGGGGCTGCTTTAATGCGCTGTAACTCGCAAGTGTAGCCAAGCCTTCAGCATCCGTTTATTCTTTTTTCTTTGGCATTTACAAGTTTGAGCTTAGAATTTGTCATCTCATTAACACCTTGTCAGCCGCCAGTTAACTACTCGGCACGAGCTAACTGCGTCCCCATTAAGCAGATGTTCTGTCAGTACTGTCCTGATAAAGCAGCAGTCGTTGCCGTCTGCTATCGTTAAGCTCTATCCATTCTCTGGAAGGTGTCCCCTGGCAGTGACGGACGTGAGCATTATAATTTGTTATAGTTCTAATGTCTAATCCTTTGAGACGATCATTGTTTGTTTGGTTTTTAGAAAAAAACCCTGATGCTATTGTCAAACTTTCCAGTGGTGTGTTGTGAGCCAAGCACAGGGTTGGGGGCTGGGGGAGAGTGAGCAAACAGACCCCAGGCTGTTCAGAAAAAGAGTGCAGGCCATTGTGCTGTTTATATCCCTACTCAAGGAGACCTGCTGCAGCAGGTAAGAAGGGGAGGAAGTTGGGGGATTATTGTGTGTAGATGAAGGGTGAGACTCCCACCCTGGGAGGGGTGCATGGAGGAGGGTGTCTTTGCTGCACGGAGATGGGGTCAGTGCAGGTGTGTGTGTGTGGGGGGGGGCAATCAAGAGGGTAGTTACAACTCTCCGATTTCATAAGCCAATCTGTACCAACCCTGGTATGCTTCAGAGCAGCCTAGGGGCTGCTGTCAGTTACCCATCTTTATCTAGCTGCCTTAGGTACTTATATGCCCCCTTTTCACAGTATCTGAACACCTCCCAATCTTTAATGTATTTCTCCTCACAACTCTCCTGTGAGGCAAAGCAGGGCTGTTATCCCCATTGTACAGATGGGGAACTGAGGCACAGAGAGGCTAAGGGACTTGCCCAAGGTCACTCGCAGAGTCTGTGGCAGAGTAGAGAATTGCATGTGGGTCCAAGGCTAGTGCCTCAACCACTGCAACATTTGTCCCTAAAGCATCATATGCTAGCTGAGCATTGGCAGAGCTCAGGTGGCTTCCATCCCTCCCCGCCCCTGAGTGATGCAGCAATACCGACGTAACCCCCCATGTAGATGATGCTATATCAGCGGGAGAGCTTCTCTCCTCGACACAGCTACCGCCTCTCATGGAGGTGGATTAACTACGCCGCTAGGAGAAGCTCTCTCGTCTACGTAGGAGCGTCTTCACTGAAGTGCTACCGTGGCACCGCTGCACTGCACTGCAGCGTTTTAAGTGTAGACCTGCCCTGAGTCTTTGGATCCCTCTGCATCTTGAGTCAGAAAGGCAACAGCTGCCTCTGTGTTGTGCAGGTCTGAACTGAAGCACGCTACGGTCTGTTCTCCCCTGGACATGCACGTACAGCTCCAGTTAAGATCCTTGAGTGGGGAGGGTTCAAAGCAAGAAGACGGCGGCTGATGTTTATTCCATAGTGTAGACATTTCTGCCCTTTAAGTTTTGGAGGTCAGCTTAGTCCTTGTCTGTCCTCCTCGAGTGCTTTGAAAAGCTGAATTCCTCCCCTCACCAGCATTAAGGGGAGATTAGGGGTGTTCAAAAAGGGCCATTTACATTTCAGAAAGCAGTCAGAGGCTGATGTCTCAGATCAAAGCGAAGGAGGGTTTTAGGGCTATCGATCAGACACCGCAGACCCTGACGTTTTCTGCCTTCAGGACAAAGGAAAGGATCAACTAGGAAGTTTGAAATGTGGGAAATGTCAGTGCGGGTATTTTTTCCTAGGCAAGAAATTCCTGTAATCCCAGGTGTTTGGAGAGGCTCCACTCAAAGAGAAATTGAGCCCTTAGGGTCTCCCTTGGATGAATGATGATGTGATACACACCAAGTGCTGCCCACTTAGGGGCACCCTCTTCCGGTGATGCTGTCCCCGGCACATTCCTGCCAGGGCCCACGTAGAACTGAAACACTCTGCTTGTCTTTTGTTTTAATACAGGTGAATTTAGGGCTTCATCCAAAATCCATTGAGGTCAATGGGAAGATTTCATTGAAATGGACTCCAGTGGCCTTTGGGTCAGGATCTTAGCACTCATGAAGCAATGGTGAAAATGGCCATATATAAGGATTGATAGATTAGATAGATAGTATGGCAGAGCTCCGACCTTGTCCCGTGGGTCCCGCGCTTCTAGGTGGTCTATGCTAGCCTCAGTGGCTCACTGCGACCCTCCACATAGCCTCTCTCTCTCTAGGGCCAGGATTACAGTCGACTGAGCCCTTTTCATCATAGGCCAGCAAGGAGGTTGGTGAGAGAACTCCCACAGTCTCTGCTGTCCCTAGGGGCTTATTTCAGGACAGTTTAGCCTCCTGTCCTGACAGGGGCCTGACTTCCCCTCCCAGGAGGTGTTTCTGTAGTGGTGGGTTGGGGGGAACCCAGGCCCGCCCTCTACTCCGGGTTCCAGCCCAGGGACCCTAATGGTAGCAGCTGACCTTTCACTGCCAGAGTTGCTACATTTCCCTGGGCCACTTCCCCACAGCTCTCCTGCTTCTCTCTCCCTCACCCTTAACTTAGGGCTCCCTTACTGATGGCTTGAGGGTGTCTTCATTAACCAGCCCTTCAGCTGCACTTCCTCTCCTCTGGCTCCCTTCAGCCTGATTGGAGTGAGCCCTTTTATAGTATCAAAAAGGGCCTTAATTAGGGCTGGTCTACACTGGGGGGGGAATTGATCCAAGATACACAATTTCAGCTACGCGAATAGCATAGCTGAAGTCGAAGTATCTTGGACCGAATTACCTGGGGTCCACACGGCGCGGGATCGACGGCCGCGGCTCCCCCGTCGACTGCTCTACCGCCACTCGATGTGGTAGAGTTCCGGAGTCGACGGTGAGCGCGTTCAGGAATCAATATATCATGTCTTAACGAGGCGCGATATATCGATCCCAGATAAATCGATTGCTACCCGCCGTATCGGCGGGTAGTGAAGACATACCCTTAGAGTCAGGTGTTCACATTACCTTAATGGCCTCACCTGACTCTTTGCAGGTTAATTGGAGTCAGGTGTTCTCATTAGCCTGGAGCAGCCCCTGCTCTGGTCAGTCAGGGAACAGAAAACTGCTAATCCAGTGGCCAGTATATCTGCCTTCTACCACTTCGTTGTACCCAACTGGCCTGGGTCTATCACAATAGATAGATAGCATTGGCTAGAGCAGGCATAATGTGGACAGATGTCCTGCACGTTTTCCCCAGTTGATTCGCCGATAATAGTCATAAGAATCAAAGAAAATAGAAATGGAAGACCCCTCCTAGAACAGCTAGACTAACTTTGACAATGCAGGACTGTGCTCTACAATATATTCTCCAGTGCATTGGATCAATATTTTTCCTATGAAATGTTTTCTATTAGAAAATTCTGTTTAATCAAAATCAAAAGTGTCCATGGGGACATGTCGATTTTGATGAAATTTCAGTTCGAGAAGAAATCAAAAAACAAAACATTTTGACAGGGAATGCTTCAGCCTTGCTGGAATGCACCATTTTGATTTTTTAGCTTCAAAATGATTTTTGTTTCAAACGTTATCTCATTTGATATTATACGTTTTCATGTAATATAAAATTCGGAAATTCAGAACCGGAACAACAGGTTTAGATATTATCAAAATGGAATGTTTTGATTGGTCCAAAACAATTTATTTATTTATTTATTTATTTGCAGGAAATGTTGAAATTCCTTGTTTTCAGCCCCATTCAGAGTGAAAACAGATGTCAAAATAACAGAAAGCCCCCTGAAATGGACATGTCAGTTCCCACCCAGCTCTCATCTCAACAGGGCCAGCTCCAGGCACCAGCTTACCAAGCAGGTGCTGGGGGCGGCCACTCCGGAGAGGGGCGGCACGTCCAGCTGTTCGGCGGCAACTCGGCGGACGGTTCCTCGCTTGGAGCAAAGGACCTTCCCCCGAATTGCCGAATTTTTTTTTTGGCTGGTTGGGGCGGCCAAAACTCTGGAGCCGGCCCTGCATCTCAAGCAGTGGAACGTCCGCCTTCCACTCTCCTCCATACAAGACTATTCCCCTGTCCCATACATCTCACCATTAGGATCTTTTTCAGCCTGAGTTTTCTTTTTCCATAATTTCCTCCCATTACTCGTTGTTCCCAGTTACACCCCATGTATCACTCAGAAAGATTCCTCAGCATTCCTGCCTTTCAAATGCTTCTTGGTGGGTGTCTTCCTTCCTTAATCAAGCTCTTTGAATCTAGAGGCAGATCATACGTGCCTGATGAAAGCGTCAAGCTTCAGGGCATAAGCTGGTTGCTCAGTGCGGGGGTCAGGAAATAATATGCTCTCCAGCATTACAGAAATGACCAGGCACATTAGACAAAGCTTTCCCTCATTCTGAAACATCAGGTTCCGCCTGCTCCCAGCGCTATGATCTGGTTCTGAATGCTGGTGTCTTATTTTGCAATTACAAAATTTTATGTCCCCAATGAATTGCACCTACAACTTGTTCCTACAACAAATGGCATCTGCACACCATAGCGCTGACTCACCTGACTATCCGATTGCACCAACAGGAAGATGGCTAAATGCTATCATTTATGCTTTGGTGTTCATTGCAGTTGCAGAAAGGCAGGAATAATAAATTGCAGGTATAAATGCACCATAAAAGTGAGAGCCAGGATTTGAGGCCAGGCACTGAACAATGCCACATAGCTGGTCACCGAGGGCTGGAAGTGCCGAGGGACCTTTGAAAATAAGGGCATTCAGCCTTTGTGTCAATGATCTGATCCAGTCTTTATGGGCTGTTTCAGTTCCTATGTCCTTATGAAAATGCAGCCCGTGTCTCAGCCAAATAGAACAATGCTGATGTGAATGAAGAAGACATTTATTTGGCAGTAGCAGAAAGTTCACTCTGTTCTGGAATGTGTTCATTGTCACTAAGCCCCTCCTGGGGATTTGAAATTAAACTGCTGTATCGGTCTCTCGCCGCCTAGGTGAGAGTTGCCAATGAAGCATGGAAGAGGACAGTGCTCCCGCAACGGAGAAGTGGTCTTTTGTCTCTGAGATTCATTTCCCAGTGAAAGGGTCAGGTTGCCTGCTCTGCAGGTGCTGTTGTCCCTGCGTCGCTTCCGCAGTAAGTGGACAAACACAGTCTCAGACAAACACCACGAGTCCCTTCTTAGAAGGAGCCAGGCTTGCATCAGACAGGATGGGATTGACTGGAAAAGGCCCCAGTCTTTTGCTGCTGGGACAAGCCCAGCCCAGGCTGGGGCCCCAACTCACAGGGCAGGTCTACACTACAAGTGCTGCATGTAGACCAGGGCTAAGTTAGTACTAGACTTGTTAGAACTATTTATTGTGGGCTAGACCTTCCAAGCTGCGCTGAGGAACAATCAGCGGGTAGCTGCAGCTCCCAGAGAACAGAGCAGCGACTGAATTATTAATCCCATCTTGCTCTGGGGACAGAGTAAAGAACTTTGTCCCCTGTTGTGGACCAGGTTACACTGTACCCCTTCTCCCAGGAGTGCCTGGTCCTGGAGTAGGAGGTGGAACCAAAGTTCTTCCCATATATTCCCCACTTACTTGCATGCCGTGGAGTGGGTGCATGGCCCCTGCTCTCCTCTCTACTGCCAGAGTCACAATCTGACCTTGCTGAGCAAGGGATAAGGGGAGGCATCCCCCGCATGGCCAGTTAAGAGAGGTGACAGTCTAGCCCTAAAGAGTGGACTGCTTTGGGGGGTTTGTGAATCCTTCACAGACCAGTCCCCATCTTTGCTAATAGGCAGCAGGTTTAAAACAAACAAAAGGAAGTATTTTTTCACAAAACGCACAGTCAACCTGTGGAACTCCTTGCCACAGGATGTGATGAAGGCCAAGACAATAACAGGGTTCAAAAAAGAACTAGATATGTTCATGGAGGATCGGTTCATCAATGGGTATTAGCCAGGATGGACAGGAATGGTATCCCTAGTCTTTGTTTGCCAGAAACTGGGAATGGGTGACAGGGAATGGATCACTTGATTACCTGTTCGGTTCATTCCTTCTGGGGCACCTGGCATTGGCTACTGTCGGAAGACAGGATACTGGGCTAGATAGACCTTTGGTCTGACCCAGTATGGCCTTTCTTATGTTCTTATGTTCTTATCTGTTATTCCTAAGTATTCACCAAGTGATACTCAGCCAATGGGGTGTTTGCAAACTCGTGTCCTTGACTTTTCAGTATTCTTTCTTCTTATGCGATTGGTCACCTGAGCCAGACATTATTGTTTCTTCCCGATTACTGAGACTTTTGAATCAGGAGAATGATGAATTTTCAGATGGATAAACATTTTTGCTCCAATCTTTGGACCTTTTGAATCCTTGAGACTTTGATTTCCTCAGTTTTAGCTGTTATCATAAGACCCTCCATTGCTGGTTTGCTATCCATGTGAGAGGAGCTGGAAGCCTCAGGGCAGCATTTAGCCAACAGGCACATGATGTGCAAAATAACCCCACCACAGCTGGTTCAGCTGGGTCTCCTGCTGCTGTTCACAGCAAAGATACCAAGGACCAACTGGGCCATGGAGCCTGAACTCATCTTTCCCCCGGGAGATGTCTGCCGCTGCTGTGTGCTGTATCTAAGCTGTTTCCAAGGCTATCTGTCTATCATCACCAAAGTCACTTGGTTGGTGGCTTTTTTTTTTTTTTTTTATAAAGTAACAAGGATGGCAGGCTGTGTTTGAATAATTGATCAAATCCATTCGAACTTCAGAGGTTTAACAGAACTTTTTGGAAAGTTTCAAATTCCAGGAGAAGGATTTAAAATGTAGCGAGATCTAAGTCACATCACACCTGAATATTCAGGTATTATGTGATGTCACCAGAGCCCTGGAGAACTGTATATCCCTGTTGTCACAATGTCCTTTGTTATGTTTTATATGTTTGAAGGATGTGCATACATTTAACAAGAAAAGTCGTTTTCTTAAAAAAGGAAAGACTTGAAATTCCACTCTGCCTTCCTACACAATTTTCTTTTGTAAAGTTTGTCAGAGAGTCAAGAGGTTGAATGCTCTGAAATGTATGGTTTCGTTTCACTGGAAGAGAGTTATGGTATGTCCATTGCAGTGGCACAGATAACAAAGAGAGCCAGCTATCCCAAGCTCAAAGTCAACTTTTGTTTGTAGGCGTGTTCTCCCAATATGAACTGGAGTGAGTCAATGTAATACACACTTCTGGTCACTAGAGGGAGCTCAGGAAAGAAGTCAGAGGAAAAGAAAGTGTAACCGACTGGGTTACAGTTTCCACTCTATATGCATCCGAAGAAGTGGGCTGTAGTCCATGAAAGCTTATGCTCAAATAAATTTGTTAGTCTCTAAGGTGCCACAAGTACTCCTGTTAGTTTTCCACTCTGTGCCTCAGCAGCAGAGCATATGAGTGAGCAAGTCTGTGAAGAATACTTAGCCTGCAGTTCATTCCATCAGTTTGTTGTGAGGATTTGATATTCCGAATTCACATTGCTTTGATTGGTCCTGTAGATCACATGGCTTAGCTTCTGTTCTGTTCCTAGACAAGAGTAACTCCTACACTCACGTTTCTGCTGTGAAGACTCATAATTTCAAGTTCAGAACTGATTTCCTCCATCAGTCGTCTCTAGTGTTTGGTTATAGTTCACTGTTTCTGCCAACAAACTTGTATGTGGGAATATTCACGGAAAGGAATTCACCATGGTGCAAATATAACCAACCCTGGGAGACTGTAGGTCTCCTTGCTCCTCTATTGTCTGGCGTGCATAGAAAAAAGGAGGAGTAGACCTCTAGCTATAGCTAGAAGAGTAGGTCCTTTAGCTCAAGTGGCAATAAGTCATGTTTTTAGTATTGAATAGAGCTGTGTTGCCAATGTTTTGGTTTTGTAACAGTTTTGAAATGTGTTGGTTTTGACAAATATTTCATCGGGAAGATTTCTCAGGTCCAGAATGAAACTTCTGGTTAGAACCAGAGAGAGAGAGAGTGACCCATCCCAAAATGGCCAACAGCCTGCTGGTTAGAGAATTTAGCTGGGCCGTGTGCTCATTCAGAGCAGGTACCCAAGGATGGCTCTCCCACGTTGCAGGTGAGTGCCTTAACTACTACGCTATAGAGTCAGTTCCTTACCGGGTGGAGCTGTTCCACGCTGTATAAATAATTAACTATCCATTGGGCAAGTGAGGAAGACTGGGATGTGGAAGACACAAGTGCACATGGTCCAAATGTGGCACAGCAGGGAGTTGAAGGGGGTTGGCTACATCTCAGCCAAGCGCCCTCACCACTGGGTTATTGGCTGTGCTAAGGTAGTGCATGCTCTCTCTCTCTCTCATGTTATTTCCCAAAACATTTTGAACAGCTTCATTTTCATTCTGCACTGTAATGGAACCGAATGTCGAAACCTTGAAATTTTCCACGCAATGGAATTCTTGTCTTCGTGGCAGCCCTAGGACTGAAGGGCATGAGAGTCAAACTGTGCTGTCAGCTCAAGCAGTGGAGTTAAACAAACACAGACAGAGCGAGTTGATGTCGGATTTTGGAAAGATATTTGCTGAATTCTTTTCTTCCTTATTTGCCCAACTCCCAAACCTAATCACTCTATTTGTCCTTGTGTTTATGAGTATCTGGCTGTATACAGGCACACATACACACATGTATATATACACATGTATTATAGTCACACACACAGATACACAGTGTATGCCCGATTAGCTGAATAGCATGGGGGACAGGGATTTTATTCGGATAATGGGGAGTTTGGATAACCAAGAGGACAGGAGCCTTTCAGCCATTCACAGCTGGGTGGCTTCCTCTGCAGCTGGGGGCATCTCCTCTTCCTCCTCACAGTCCTGGCCAGGGGTCTCTGCTGTGTCACTGGAAGTTTTTAAGAACAAGGTCGGGATTCGGATACTGCAGAGGTTCGGAAAATAGGGTTTCATATAAACGGGAGTAGTGTATACACACACTCCCCTCAAGGCCTCACATACAGGCATGCACCTATGCGCAATGTAGACACACACACACAGCTGTTTCATTCAAAGCCGTGTAAGCTGCAATATTTCAGCAGAAATGGGATTTTCTCGAAGCGCGCACACAGTGAAACTGACAAGCGGCAGTTCACACTGTGGCTTTTCCCTTTGTCTGTGTCAGATAAGAGACGGCGGTGTCTGACGCGCTCCCTCACAGTATCTGAACCTGTTCTGCCACTGCGAGACACACTTGGCTGCACCAAAGCAGCTCCGGAGAACAAAAGGCAGTGCTGAAACTTCCTTGATTCCATTTTCTTGCCCTGTTATCCCACCGCTGCCCCGGGATGAACGTGCAGCTTTATATAGACGCCGGAGCTAACCCACTCTTTATGCCATTAGGACGTTACAGGCCTGGGCATTAAGTCACGTAGGATGTAAAAGGAAATATTCTGCACCCCTCTTGCTGGCTGAGAAACATGCTGTAAAGTGAAACAAATTGAAGGAAAAAATAGTTGTGTCTTGTTTTTTATTGCCTGCAGAGAAGCTGGTTGAGCTCTAGTAGAAAAGTCAGATTGGCAGCGTTGCATGATGCTGTCGCACTGGGGAAGCTGAATTTGGGTGCTGAGTGTGGCACTCTGTACCTCAAAGCAGCACCCTGGAACCCCCATATCCATCTGTCATATAATTATGATATATTTCATCCAAAGCATGCCATGCAAGACATCATATGAAAGGCCATGATCTGCTGAAACTCACTGCTCTGTCCAAATACGTATATTGTTAGTGGGTATGAAGTTATGAGGTTTTGCTGTATGGTTGTTATTGAAATATGTTGTACGTTTGAAAGTCATGCACTGCTAGTTCTCCAGTGACAACAAAGGAGGTGATCCACTCCCAGGAGGGTGTTAAACGACCATTAATCAGCAGGGAAGTTGTAAACAAGGGTTTACAAGGCTATAAGTGAGCTGCATAGTGGGGGATTGCTCAACACTGTGACTCAGCAAAGCACACCAGTGTTTTCCAGGCACATGGACTGAGGATATAAAATAGGGGACAGTGGCATCATGCTTTTGGCCTTTCTCCTCCACACCTACGCTGGAAGCAGCAAGAATGCTGGGAAGACAAAGACGTGGACAGGCTTCCTCTTTAAGCCCGGGACCAGTCTCCTCAGTTCATCAGGGCCGGCTCCAGGCACCAGCTTGGCAAACAAGTGCTTGGGCCGGCCACTCCGGAGAGGGGTGGCATGTCCAGCTATTCGGCGGCAATTCAGCAGACTGTCCCTCACTCCCACTCGGAGCGAAGGACCTCCCGCCAAATTGCTGCTGCAAATCATGATCGCGGCTTTATTTATTTTTTTTTGGCTGCTTGGGGCGGCAAAAACCCTGGAGCCAGCCCTGCTGTCTATAAAGAACTGTAACCTACCTGCAACATCCAAAGGGTGAGAAACTGCTTGATCCAAATACTGCCTAGTTTAATAGGGTTTAAGATTTACATTGTGCGCTTACCTTTCATTTTCTTTGGTAACTAATTCTGACCTTTTGTGCCTACCACGTATAATCACTCAAAGCTTTTTGTAGTTAATGAATCTGTTTTATATTTTACCTAAAACAGTGTGCTTTGGTTGAAGTGCTTGGGAAATCTCAGCTCAGTTCACAAAGGCTAGTGTGTCTCCTCTCCACATCAAGGGAGGGGTGGACGGGATAATAAGCTTATACTTGTCAGGCTTCTGACCGGGAAAGACGGTACAGTTCTGGGGTGCAAGGCTGGGGGCTTGTGAGATTTGCTGGTGCCTTTTTCTGTGTGATTTGTGAGTGGCTCAAGGAGCATTCACACAATTTACTTGGGTGTGTTACTCCACATGCTGTTGTGGTAAATGCACCTGGAGGGGTTTGCTGCTTGTCACTAGCAAAGCATTGTGAGAGGCAGTCCAAGCTGGAGAGTTAAGGGGGCACAGCGGTACTCCAGTTCGAGGTTGTACCCCAGGGATCCCATCACACTGAGCAGTAAGAGATTAAGGGTTCTGGGCAGCTACATATCTTATGTATTTATCAGGCCCCTGTTACTGTAGTATCGAATCACCTCAAAATACCCCATTGAGGTAGGTAAGTGCTGTTATCCTCACTTTTCAGATGGGGAACCAAGTCACAGGGAGTCACAGGGTACGTCTACACTAGCAGCGCAGCTGTGATGCTGCACAGATGCTTCCTACATTGACGGAAGGGTTTTTTCCATGACATAGTTCATCACCTCTCCAAGAGGCCGTAACTAGGAAGAATGTTTCCGTCGACCTAGCTGTGTCCACACTGGAGGTTTGGTCAACCTAACTACAGAACGTAGGATGCAAAATTTTTCACAGCCCTGAGCGACAGCAAGGCCCATTTAATTTTAAAGCACAGACCAGGTCTATGTTACCTATCCAAGGTCACAGAGGAAGTCCGGGGTAGAGCAGGATAGAGGTCTCACAACGCAGGCTTGTTCCCTAATTGCTGGACTGTCCTTCCTCTCTGAACAGCAGAAAACACCTGCTTCCTTGCCGTGGTAGGGGAACGACATGTTCAGTAATCACGCAAGAGGTGGGCTGCTGAGAGAGAAGGCCCAGTTCTTTTATTTACCATGCCAGCACTCCACTGGTTCTCACTCTGCTCAGACCTCTGAAAAAAGCTAGCTCCCCCTGTGACGGGTTGGCTCACAGAACCCCGCTTGGGAGCTGCCACCTGATGTACCAAGACTATCCCTGCTTGATAAGGACTCCAGCACCCTGTCTTGCTGAGCCAGACACTCCCGTCTGCTCCAACACAGACCCAGGGTCTGAATTACTTGCCCCAAAGCTGCAGGTTTACCTGAAAGCAGCTCACAGAAGTGTGCTTGTCTTTAGCACTCAGATGCCCAACTCCCAATGGGGTCTAAACCCAAATAAATCCATTTTACCCTGTATAAAGCTTATGCAGGGTAAACTCATAAATTGTTCGCCCTCTAAAACTGATAGAGAGATGCACAGTTGTTTGCTCCCCCAGGTATTAATAGATACTCTGAGTTAATTACTAAGTAAAAAGTGATTTTATTAAATACAGAAAGTAGGGCTTAAGTGGTTCCAAATAGTAACAGACAGAACAAAGTAAGTTACCAAGCAAAATAAAATAAAATGCGCAAATCTATGTCTAATCAAACTGAATACAGATAATCTCACCTCAGAGATCCTTCAGTAAGTTTTTTCTTCAGACTGGACACCTTCCAGGCCTGGGCACAATTCTTTCCCCTGGTACAGCTCTGGTTCCAGATCAGGTGGTAGCTAGGGGATTCTTCATGATGGCTCCTTTCTCTCTCTCTCCTCCACCCCTTTATATATCTTTTGCATAAGGCAGGAACCCTTTGTCCCTCTTGGTTCCCCCCCACACACTGGAAAAGCACCAGGTTAAAGATGGATTCCAGTTCAGGTGACATGATCACATGTCACTGCAAGACTTCATTGCCCACTTCCCAGCACACACGTATACAGGAAGACTCACAGGTAAACACAGCCATCTGCAGACAATGGTCCTGGTTAATGGGAGTCATCAAGATTCCAAACCACCCTTAATGGCCCACACTTTGCATAATTACAATAGGCCCTTAGAGTTATATTTTATATTTCTAGTTTTAGATACAAGAGTGGTACTTTTATACAAATAGAATGATCACACTTAGTAGATTATAAACTTTGTAATGATACCTTACAACTGACCTTTTGCATGAAGCATATTCCAGTTACATTATATTCACTTATTATCATGTTTTTATAAAACCATAGAGACTGCACAACGTCACACCCCCAAAGCATGCTTCGAGACTGTACTCAGTTATTAGCATTGTCAGCCCAATGCTTGACAAAGGATAGCCATCCCTCTTGCGAAGGAAGGGGAACCCCTGAATTGTTGGGCTGGGTGGCCGGCCTAGCTTGGATTTGTGTCTGGGCCTGGATTCATGCATCCAGCTCTAATTTTCAGTGTGGTTCCCCTGCCTGCGGTAGGGCTGAAAGCCCTTAGGGAAATGAGATCCCACTCACATTTATAGGCTCGCATTGGTCCCTGCCTCTTTATGGGCCTCCCTCATCTGGAAAGTGCAATGTAACTGCAAAGCATTTGCTTTCATTCACCACACTCTTTACATTGCTAAGCAAGTATGTGCAACGCCAACAGACCCCAGTCATCAGCGGGCGGGATTGAACCTGGGACTTCTGGAGCTTAGTGCATGAGCCAAAAGTCAACTGGCTGTTAGCTAAGGCTGTAGAGCAGACTCATTTAATTCTCTCAGTGCCACTAGATGAGACACAACACCACACCCAGGAGGTGTGTGGTTACATATGCTCTCTGGGGACCGAGCTCAGCAGCCATTTTGTTCTCGGCCTGTTACACAAAGGAAGGGTGATCCATGGTTAGTGCACCAGCCTAGGCTATGGAAGACCGGGATTCCGTTCAACTGTACAATGGGACATTGTGAGAATAAATGTATTCTGCGTCGTGAGGTGCTCTGATGCTGTGGTGATGGGGCCCTGGCAAGTACCTAAGATGGATAAATTACAGAAAAACAATGAGGAGTCTGATGGCACCTTAAAGACTAACAGATTTATTTGGGCATAAGCTTTCATGGGTAATAATCAGATGAAGAAGTGGGATTTTTACCCACGAAAGCTTATGCCCAAATAAATCTGTTAGTCTTTAAGGTGCCACCGGGACTCCTCGTTGTTTCTGTGGATACAGACAAACACGGTTACCCCTCTGATACTAAATTACAGAACAGACTCGCAGGGTGTTCTTGCCCTGCGTGATTTTATAGTCGGTTTTCCTTCATCTAAAATTTTTAAAAAAATCTTTGTAGAGTGAAAGTACTTTTTTCCCCTGCAGCAACACAGCAGGAAGGGGTCTAACCTCCATGCATGACAGTGACAGGGAGATTCAGAGGAGAGCAGTTGAGACTGCCATGCAGGTTTAATAAATGGTGATGCTGATCCAACTGCACTGTTGTGACATAGACACATGAGTAATGTCTAAATGACTTAGTGTGATAAGAACATAAGAACGGCCAGATTGGGTCAAACCAAAGGTCCATCCAGCCCAGTATCCTGTCTTCCGACAGTGGCCAATGCCAGAGGAAGTGAACCTAACAGGTAATGATCAACTGATCACTCTCCTGCCATCCATCTCCACCCTCTGACAAACAGAGGCAAGGAACACCCTTACCCGTCCTGGCTAATAGCCATTAATGGACTTAACCTCCATGAATTTATCTAGTTCTCTTTTAAACCCTGTTATAGTCCTAGCCTTCACAACTTCCTCAGGCAAGGAGTGCCACAGGTTGACTATGTGCTGTGTGAAGAAGAATTTCCTTTTATTTGTATTAAATCTGCTGCTCATTAATTCATTTGGTGGCCCCTAGTTCTTATATTATGGGAATAAGTAAATAACTTTTCCTTATTCCCTTTCTCCACACCACTCATGATTTTATATACCTCTATCATATCCCCCCTTAGTCTCCTCTTTTCCAAGCTGAAAAGTCCTAGCCTCTTTAATTTCTCCTCATATGGGACCCGTTCCAACCCCCTAAACATTGTAGTTGCCCTTCTCTGAACCTTTTCTATTGTCAGTATATCTTTTTTGAGATGAGGAGACCACATCTGTACGCAGTATTCAAGATGTGGGCGTACCATGGATTTATATAAGGGCAATAAGATATTCTCCGTCTTATTCTCTATCCCTTTTTTAATGATTCTTAACATCCTGTTTGCTTTTTTGACTGCCGCTGCACACTGTGTGGACATCTTCAGAGAACTATCCCCAATGACTCCAAAATCTCTTTCCTGATTAGTTTTAGTTAAATTAGCCCCCATCATATTTCATTTGCCATTTTGTTGTCCAGTCACTTAGTTTTGTGAGATCTTTTTGAAGTTCTTCACAGTCTGCTTTAACTATCTTGAGCAGTTTAGTATCATCTGCAAACTTTGCCACCTCACTCTTTACCCCTTTCTCCAGATCACTTAAGAATAAGTTGAATAGGGTTGGTCCTAGGACTGACCCTTGGGGGACACCACTAGTTACCCCTCTCCATTCTGAAAATTCCATTTATTCCTACCCTTTGTTCCCTGTCTTTTAACCAGTTCTTAATCCATGAAAGGATCTTCCCTCTTATGCCATGACAACTTAACTTATGTAAGAGCCTTTGGTGAGGGACCTTGTCAAAGGCTTTCTGGAAATCTATGTCCACTGGATCCCCCTTGTCCACATGTTTGTTGACCCCTTCAAAGAACTCTAATAGATTAGTAAGACATGATTTCCTTTTACAGAAACAATGTTGACTTTTGCCCAACAATTTCTGTTCATCTATGGGTGGTGTTGCTCCTGTTTTACACCAGCATGAGTGAGGATAGAGTCGGGCCCCATGTCTCCCCTCAACTTCTCAGGAGACGACAGATATCCTCCAGTCTCTGATTTAGTTGGTGTTGGTCCTACTTTGAACAGGGGCTTGGACTAGATGACCTCCTGAGTTCTCTTCCAACCCTAATCTTCTATGATTCAGTCACAGACCTGCCATGTCACAGCTGACACCGAGGCTAATTCAGCATGTGCATCAGTGCTTAATTACTTAAAGTTATTCCAACTCTTTAGACAGTTGTGTAGAAATGGAAAGTGACACGGCCTCTGAACTCAATGAGCCAGAAAATAGGTGACCATAAATAATCAAAAGATAGTTCCATATTCATCTCATTTACTACGTATAGGTTTTGATGCTAATTAGAATCGTCTTTTTGGAACAGCTTCGCGTGCTCAGACTTGTTCAGGGAGTGACTGACGTGGCCTGTGTTTATTTCAATAAAGACATCTGCCCAGACCCTCTTAGAAAGGGTTTAGCTCAGAAAACATTTAACTACCAGATTCCCTGATGCATTGGGCACAAAGCTTCCCTAAAGCCAGCCACAGAAAAACTCCCTGCATAGAAGTCCCATTCTTGAGTGGCACAGAGCTACCTTAGCAGTTCCTGTTCCCACCTCCCTACAACCAGTAGAAGGGCGAGAGCCATTGCTTCCTCTCTTGGTCCCTGCGGCAGGCTCATCCTCAGAGCAAGGACAAATTTAGCCATTGCTGGAATGTCCTGAAAGCCAATTATTGTATTAAAACTCCTGGGACAATAAATCACAGGAGAAAATGTGGTGTCAAGGTGCAAATATCTCAGTACAAAGAGCCCTCTATGGATATCTTTAGTCTGAAGACGAGAGTGGCAAAGTAAAGGAGAAAGAATCTCAGTGAGTTTGGACTAACCCAGCTGGCATTAGAAGAGACATGTGCAGAATACTGAAAAATTCTTTTTCTTGATGTCACACTCAGCAGGAATTAATTTTCCCACTCTGGGTTTGCATTTCGTGCTCAGATGAAGAGTGATACATGAAATCCCATTACAAAGATGAGGTGCGGGAAGAGATGCACAATCTAATCCCGAGGTGTGTTTGCATAGACCTGCCCTTAATGTTCTCTGCTGGATTGGGCTCTGACGGTGGGGAATGTGACACTTCTGTACAAGCTGCTGTGAATCTGGGTCATGCAGGTACTGGCATGAACAGCTCCACTCAGAGAAATAGTAAATTAGATTAAAGAGGTCTGTGGTAGACTAGAAATCAAGTCTTTATGGATTCCAGCTGAGAGAAGATATTGCCCAGTGGTTAGAGCACAGGACCAGTTGCCAGAACTCATGGCTTCTGTTCCCACCACTATGACACTGATTTGCTGTATGGGCCTGGGTAGTATGATGAGTGGGACTGGAGAAGGTTGGTCAGGTTTCAGGTAAACACCAGCCTCTATATATGCTCAATAAAGCTCTCTTTCCTACAGCTCTGCCTGCTGGCCATATCACTTCTTGCTCATGAAATAGACACGGGGCAGTCATGTCACCTCTTTGTGCCTCAGTTTCCTCATTTTTAGAATGGATGTAAAAGTACCTACCTCATAATCAACTCATGCTGGCAAAAGCATTTGAGATCTTCAGATTACAAAGACCTGATCCAAACCCCACTCCATTCAATGGGACCTGTCCATTGACTTTGATGTGCTGTGGGCAAGTGAAGGGTAATTTGATTATTGAAAGAATGACTCTCTTAGCTCAAACCAGATTTTACCGATCTTCCTCCTCCCAATCTTTTACTGCCTATGCCAAGAATGCAGCCACATGTCTGTTTAGTACCCAGGTACTATTCTGTTCTTTTAATGCTTGCATCTGCCAGCAATTTGAGTGAGTCCAAAGGTTCAAAACTCAGAACTCAAGGACCCTCTGCTACTAAAAGATTTCACTGGTTGCAAATCTATTATAAAGAAGCTGAGTGTTTTCAACGAGGAGTGATATAATCAATCCATTCTCTCCACCAGTGACAATGCTCTTCCACAGCAAGGTTTCACATGAATGAATCTGTTGTGTTAACCATTCTGAAGTAAGCACCTTCCAAGGGAAAAAAAAATACTTCAGCAAAACAAACAGACACTTGATGTTCCCACACATGTTCTCACGCTTGCCACAGTGGCATTTGTGTAACTAGATGAGACTCCAGTCATGTGCAATTCTGGTGGGTCCTGCAACTTAGATAGCATTTTGCACTCTGCGCTGGCGTTGATGGCTATCAGAACGGAATCTTGTTCTAGTGTCAATAACTACACGAGATGCAGGGCAATGGAATAGGCCTGCTGATGTTTAGCTTTTACAGGACCAACTCCTGAGGTTTTCATTCAGTTTTACCCTGTCTGATGAAAAGACTACGGCTCTGATCCAGAAAACTCCTGTGCATGGAAGTAACGTTACCCATTTGAATTCAGCGGCGCTCCTCACACACATAAAATTACTCATCCGCAGAGCCATTTGCAAGCACTCAGAACTTAACCAGCTGAAGCTGATCTTGTGTTTAAGATGCTAGTATTGCAGTTCCATAGATAGATCAGTGCCAATTGGTGATATCTTAGTCTGGTGAAACTTACATGAAAATGTTCAACCTTTCATTTCAACCTGTCTAGCAACCCTTGAAATTTACCATTTAGACTTGTTAGAGAACTAACTTTCTTCTCCCACTTCTTTTGCAATCTGTCTATCTGATTCTATTTGGAGTCAGGACCTTGGACATAAAAGCACAACAACAATTTGGATGCATGCTGAAATAAAATCCAGTGTCACAGAAGGCACCAAAATCAGGGAGAAGTAGCGACTCTGTACTAATCACAGAGAAAAGACAATTGGACCAAATACTCTTCTAAGTTACTACTCAAACTCAGTTACTGGGTTTCAAACACTTCCCCTGCTCCATTTTTCAGTTCTTTAATCCAAGTTTGTGTTTCAAGAACAGCTTTAAAAATTACACCCTGCAAAAAAGAAAACAAAGAGAAGCTTACTTTTTTTAACAACTTAGAAACACAGACTTGGGTGACCTCCTGCCGCCACTGCAGCTGGTCACTGTGATGGAGCATATGGAAGCAGTAAGTTCATATCCTTTCTTCTTCTAACCTTCATGCTGTGATGATGCTCATGAGAAAAACATTTCATTGTCCGATAGTAAAAGCTGACATTATTGTCCTGCCTCCATCTGTCGAGAAGGTTCCTAAAAATTATATGGTAGAGAAAACAACCTTTATATTGTGAGTCCTTGCAACAAGTGTTGGGAAGCGAAACTTGACAGAATGCGTAGATCACTGTCTGTAATTGAGAGATACCTGTAGGGAAATTCCCCTTCAGAAATTCTACAGACACAAAGGCAGAATTTTGGACTTGTCTATTTTTAATTACAAACAGCTAGTCTTTCTTCTGAAAGATCACCATGCTACTGACCATCGATATTGCCACTGCGGTCTTTTCAGCAGGGGTCTGAGCTACCACACCTGAGGGGAGTTTTGAAATTAACAGCTTAGTCTCTTCCCTAAGGAAGCTGCATCACTTTGGGGAGGGAATTAGGCAGGGGAGATGTTGCCTGGGAGAGAGAGACAGGACAAAGAGGCAGGCATCTCTCTGGGGCTTAGGGGAAGGAGGTCCCAGGAAGTCAGCATGGGAATGGAAAAAGCTTCAGTTAGCAGTGTCTCACCCCAGTGTGAATGGGCCTAGAAAATTCAGCCTGCAAAAGGAGCTCTGTAGCGAAGTCTCTGGGGAATCTATTTATGGGCCAAAATCATCTAAGGAACTAGCTTTAGGGCTGAAGAAAGGTTGGTGAGCCCCAGGAGGAAAGTTTCCTTCCCAGGAGTGTCATTGCTGGGTTAACACACAAAGGGTTAAATGCTCATGTGGCTCTAATAGATGGAGCACCCACTGTTTTTGCCTTTAGGATTTGTGGCATGATTACCACCAAATGTCTGTGCGCAACTCTTCATGCAGGCTCAGGTCCAGCCATGTTGAAGATAAAAGGTGTTGCTAGTTGCAACGTTCTTCTGCCCAGAAAATCTAGCAATAGATCCAGAAGCTAGTGAAAGGATGTCTTATGGGCTTGATAATGGACCCATGGACGTTTTTCCCCTCTAGGTCATTGGTTCAAAACCAGTTCAGGTCACTACTGGCTAAAAGTTGTCTCCAGCTGACGGATGGCCAATGTGTAATGAGTTGGTGGCTTCTCACTCCATTTCCAAAAGGAAAAGTGTTCTCATCCCACAGAACCCACCATCCTTAGCACAAATTGCCAAAAATCTCAGCAGAGAGGCTGAAGTCGGAATGGGCTGAACTTTTACTGAGGTGGTTCCTCTGGTTCATGGCTGAGGCACATTGTCAGGGCAGCATTAAGGAAACTTGCGCTGCAGTAATTAACCTGTGGAAAAACAGAGGCCTCCAATCTCCAGTCATAAGAACATAAGAATGGCCACACTGACTCAGAACAAATGTTCATCTAGCCCAGTATCCGGTCTTCCGACAGTGGGGCCAGTACCAGATGCTTCAGAGGGAATGAACAGAACAGGATGTTTATTAAGTGACCCATCCTCTGTCGTCTCTTCCTAATATCTGGAAGTCAGAGGTTAAGGGATACCCACAGCATGGGGTTGCGTCCCTGACCACCTTGGCTAATAGCCATTGATGGACCTATCCTCCGTGAACTTATCTAATTATTTTTTTGAACACAGTTATACTTTTGGCCTTCACAACATCCCCTGGCAAGGAGTTCCACAGGTTGATTGTGAGTGGCGTGAAGAAGTATTTTCTTATGTTTGTTTTAAACCTGCTGCCTATCAATTTCATAAGGTGATCCCTGGGTTTCCATACTCCTAATCATTTATGTTGCCCTTCTGTGTACTCTTTCCAGTTCTAATATATCTTTTTAGAGATGGGATGACCAGAACTGCACGCAGTCAGTGTGGCACATTTTCCCAGTATTAAATTTAGCAGGGTCAAAAACCAAGATGGCCGACTCAGCTCACAGACACCATTTTGGAGGATTCTCCAGGTAGGGTTTACACAGCTTCTAAAAACAAGACGACAGGTTCAATCTAATAAAAACAACAGAATAGCTGTACACAATTGTGCCACTGGGATCAAACTGCTACTTTGGTTGTGAAATCTGCTTCAAGCAATTGTCTCCATAACTCTTCAGCACAGGAAGAATATTTTTACCTTTCATGCCTTCAACAATGAATGAGTATTTAGTATCATTATAGCTGTAAAGAAAACAGCCCATAATGGGATAGGCTTTTTTATTGCATGTATCTTCACAAGGGATGAGAGACTATAAGGGCCATATCCTTAGCTGGTGAGCGCTCTATGGCATTTGATGGCACTATACCAATTTACATTAGCTGAGGATTCACCCCTTGATGTGTCATGAGTGAAGTACAATGCCATCAGGCAGGCTGAATCAGGATCAAGTGGCCTCTCGTGACTTATCTGGTCTCCTTTCACTCAGGAAGGCAAACGGCAATAAAAAGAACATAGCTGCATTTTCTCTACATGCCATTTGTGTTTCTCCTGTATTGCGTTTTCATTGGATATTTTTGTGCTTTTTTATTTTATTTTTATGTTGCAACCCAACAAAAATGATTTAATATGAAATCCATTTGTGAAACTCATTTCTGAAGGAGCTAAGCTGTCAGCTTCGCTTCCGTGGTGTCTATGTGTGCATGGGTAAGACAGAGAGACAGAAACATCGAACATCAGTGGATTTAAATCACACAGGAAGGATTGTCTTGAAGTGATAAAGCATTGGCCTGAGCCTCAGAAGTTCTAGGTTCAATTCCTGGTTCTGCTGTAGACTCCCTTGTGACGGGTTGGATCACAGAAACCCCCTTAGGAGCTGCCACCCACGTGACAAAACTACTTCTATCCCTGTTTTCCCTGCCAGCTCAGGACTCCAGCACCCTGTCTTGCTGAGCCAGACACTCCTGTTTGCTCCAACACGGACGCAGGGTCTGAATTACTTGCCTCAAAGCTGCAGGTTTACCTGAAAACAGCTCACAGAAATGTGCTTGTCTTTAGCACTCAGATGCCCAACTCCCAATGGGGTCTAAACCCAAATAAATTCGTTTTACCCTGCATAAAGCTTATGCAGGGTAAACTCATAAATTGTTTGCCCTCTATAACACTGATAGAGAGAGATGCACAGTTGTTTGCTCCCCCAGGTATTAATACCTACTCTGAGTTAATTACTAAGTAGAAAGTGATTTTATTAAATACAGAAAATAAGATTTAAGTGGTTCCAAGTAGTAACAGACAGAACAAATTGAGTCACCCAGCAAAATAAAATAAAATGAGCAAATCTGTGTCTAATCAAACTGAATACAGATAATCTCACCCTCACAGATGCTTCAGTAAGTTTTTTCCTCAGACTGGACACCTTACAGGCCTGGGTGCAATTCTTTCCCCTGGTACAGCTCTTGTTCCAGTTTAGGTGGTAGCTAGGGGATTCTTCATGATGGCTCCTCTCCCCTCTGTTCTCTTCCACCCCTTTATATATATCTTTCGCATAAGGCGGGAACCCTTTGTCCCTCTTGGTTCCCCCCCCCCCCAGAAAAGCACCAGGTTAAAGATGGATTCCAGGCCCTCAGAGTTATATTTTATATTTCTAGTTTTAGATACAAGAGTGGTACATTTATACAAATAGGATGATCACACTCAGTAGATTATAAGCTTTGTAATGATACTTTACAAGAAACCTTTTGCATGAAGCATATCCCAGTTACATTATATTCACTTATTATATTTTTATAAAGCCAGATAGATTGCACCGTCACATCCCTATTTTTGCACTTAGCCTAGTCATTTAGGGCTGTGTGCCCAGTGTTTAGAATCTGTTGGTCTGGAACCACTAGAGAATGACCTTCAATCAAAAGTCCCTCCCTTTATTAAGTTGCTCCTACAACATATCCTGGTCCTCTCTAGTAACTGGAGGATCAAGAGTCTATCAGTTCCACAGCACTCACAACTGGGCCTAGATTTTGAAGAGACCAACACTAGAGTTGGGCAGGAAATGGTTTCCCATCCTGCAAGAACTTTTCAGATTGTGAACAATGTTCCCAGCTTGAATCAGGACAAAAGAGTCAAAATCTCAAAATATTTCATGAATGAAAAATCCAGTCAGATCAGGTCAACTGAAATGTTTCAGTTTAATGATTTCAAAATGTTTCAATTTTGACCTTTTACATTTTTTTGTTTACTATGAATTCACTTAAATTTCTAAAAGAAAAGTCGTTTCAAACCCCAAAGTGGAATCTGTTCATTCAATGAGCATTGGGCACCTAACTTGCTTAGGCTCCTTTGAATATCCCAATGGCCTGCGTCAAAGCTCCCTGAAACCAATGGGAGTCTTCCCATTCATTTCAACGAGCATTGGATCAGGCTCCAAATGAAAGCAAAGCATGTGTTTAACACACATGAATGTGCCTTTTCAGTGCTGAGTGCTTTTGGAAATCAGGTCATTTCCCTTAGTTGCCTACTTGAGAACTGAGCTCTCTTGAAAATCTGATAATTGATTTCGCTGTGCTTTTTTTCTCCATTTGTAACACGGGGATAACAATACTCCCTTTCTCACACCCTTTGTCTGTCCTGTCAGTAGGCCTTAAGCATGTGCATAAATATTTTGCTGAATAAAGAAGGACTTGTGCATGTGTTTAAGTTAGGCACATGTTAAGTGCTTTGCTGAATCAGGGTCTCTATGTAGTGCTCTCGCATTGACATTTAGTGGAAGACAGTGCACAGGATTGGGATTGAGGTGACCTGGGTTCTCTTCCCAGCACCGACTCCCCGTGTGACAACGGGCAGGTGATTTCATCTCCCTGTGCACCACTGTCCGTGTGTGTAAGATAGGGATCAGTGATACCGGCCCATCTTTATCAAAGCTTTGAGATCTCTGGATGAAAACCATGATGTAAGATCTTGTATTGCTGTTGTTCTCTAGAAAACTATAGAATTGAATAGACAATGAGATCCTTTTAACAGAATTCTTTAAGCAACTTATAGTATTTAATAGAGAATTATATCCTTGCTATAAACTGGTTTAAATATTCTGTAGGTAGTTTATCATTCTCTATTACATAAAGTCCATATGGCTTTGCCATGAAGGTCAAAGGGCATTAAGGTGGACTATAAAACAATAATTACAACTATAAAAATGTACTTGGTCAAGTTCCTTTTCCAGTCACAGTGAATTTATTTTTCTTCTCGTCAGCAGCCTCTCTGCCTTTAATCTTGATGGTCTCAGGAATGAGCGCGCCTATTTAAAGATGGCTGCCAATTTTAGTTACTGCTCTGCCATATGCCGCGCTACTGATTTTTTGGCAGCCATCTTGAATTCTGGCAGCTGTTCATTCAGGGCCTGTTTAATGCATGTTGGTAAAGGCAATTTGGTGTAACGTTCAAGTTCCTGGTTCCTGTTAGAGAGAAAGGGGTGGGGGCAGATGGAGAGAAAGGGGTGGGGGCAGATGGAGAGAGAGGGGTGGGGGCAGATGGAGAGACAGCTTTTCCCCTGTGCTACTGCAGAGCCAATGCGGGGGTAACTAGGACCTCCCCTATTCAGAGGGTGCTGGGGGCCAGTTTGGCCTCTGGCACAGGCTGTACCCTTGTTGCAGTGGCCACATAGGACAGTGCTGAGGACGTAGAATCATTTGGGCTCAGGTCAGGCCCCGTCCCGTGCACCCCAGACCTGGCTACAAGGGTGGCACAAAGCTGGCAGAATCTGCTCTGTACGTAGCATGGGGTCCCCTGTGCCTGCACTCACAGAGGCAGGATTTACGCTGATGCTATGGCCCGGGGTGCAAAAGGACTCTAACGCAACAGTGAGCTGGGGCCTGGAACACGTATGGCACACCTAGGGTACCCTTTGGTGGTTTCTCTTCTGGTCTCCCAGCCCAGGGCACAGTCTGTCTCTGGCCAGTTTAGCTCCATTAAAAATATGGAGCCACTAACAGGGAAGTGGCTTTTTTGTTTATGAAACCCCTTGCTATAAGCAGTCATTCACCCATCAGAGGAGGGGAGATGTGAGGCTTCCTGGGCATACCCACGGCTGTGAGGCACCTCGCTACCACCTGCCCTTAGTGTGAGGAAGCTCCCCATCTCCCCCAGCCATGAACACCACAAGCTCTCCCCTCTAGGCCTCACAGGCCCTGCTGCTGCTCTACAGGCTAGCCATCGGCACACCCACCAGGGGCACTGGAGCCCTCCCCAAAGTGCCCCGTCCCCCCAGGCCCCACTCCCGGCCAAGCCAGAAGCCAGAGCAGGGACGGGGAGCTCGCCCTCCCCACCTTGGGGGGGAGTGAAAGCAGCCCCCTGCTTGTGTCCTAGCTCCCCCACCCAGGGCAGGTGGAGGGACCCAGGCTCTCCACACGGCTCTCCCCAACCCAGCTCCGGCCGAGGGGGAAGGAGGGACTCGGAGCCACAGCATGGCCATGATAAGAGCCAGGTGGGCAGCAGTGGGGAGCTGCAGCGGACCCTCCACCTGCCCTGGCCACGGGGCCTGAGCAACCCCCAGCCCATTTCCCCAGCCCCCCCAGTCCAGGGCAGATGGAGGGTCCACGACTCCGCAGCTCCTCACAGCTTCCCACGTGGTTCTTACCATTGACACAAAGTGAAGCCGCTCCAATATGAGCGCTTGAGAGAGACAGACTGACTCTGTATGATGCCCCAGACAGTGGTAGCTTAGTGGGCTATAACTTAGTGGGCTCAAAAAAAATTTATGGGACGGGAAAGCCATTTCCCACACAGCTTGACTGCACAAATGGAGCAGCTTCTCCAAGATGCCTTGTCTACATTCCACACAACGTCTATCATAAAAACTGCAGCAATGTCTCTTTTTCTCCTCTGCTCAGTCACGGTGGAGAGGGAAGAGCTCGTTACTGAAGAGCATACGTTAAAGCGGAGTTTAAGACCTGTCTGCCTGTCTAATTGTTTGTATGCCCATATCCTTGGTATTAGGCAGCGAAGTAAATGATAATAGCTGCTGCATTACCAGGGGACTCGCACTGTCTGGGGTGAAATTTATGCATTGCTATGTACTGAAGCAATTCAAGGTTTTCAATTCATTTCACTATAAGCTGACTCACTATATCTGATTTAATAATAGCGATGATCATCCTTATTATTGTTTGTATTGCAGGAGTGCCTCATAGATCCAGTCACGGACCAGGATCCCATTGTGCTAGGTGCTGTACAAACCCAGAACAAAAAGATAGTCCCTGTCTCAAAGAGCTTACAATCCATGAGAAATTCCTTGGTTGGATACTTAAGGTATCTCTTCGCCCACTAACTTCAATGGCAGCAGAGTTAGGCCAATATTTATCTATCCTACCATACTTACCTCCATTACCACAGTATCTGAACACCGTATTTATCCCCACAACACCCCTGGGATGAAGGGCAGCGTCATTTTTCCATTGCACAGATGGAGAACTGCAGCATAGATAGATTAAGTAACTCACCTAAGGCCATACAGGAAGTGTGTGGCAGAGTAGGGAATTGCTCCTACATCTCCAGCTAGAACTCTAACAACAGGGCCATCCTTCTCTTAGTGCTATTAGATTAGTGTAATAAACAGCTACAGGTCTGAACCTGCTCTCACTGAAGTCAGTGGAAAAGCTCCCGTTGGTGATTCCGATTCCAGTGCTGTAGTATCAAATCCTAGTATCTTTTATCCCCCTCCCCCTCCCAAAACACCTCTTCCTGCCTCTAAGTTATAATGTGCAGGAGTCTGGTAATCGGATAAGAATTAGAGCTGCCTCCAAAAAAGCTTTCTGCCTCGCCTGATTGATCTATCCCAACAGCAGGCATTGTGGGTTAGCTGCTAAGACGTTGAGCAGAAGATGTGGAAGACTACAATTATGCCCTCCAGAGGACTGAAGGGCTACACAGGTAATCTCTTTACTGCATTGGGGCTCCATGCAAACTTCATGACGTTGTTATGGCGGCAATAAATCTCTGTCTTGTCCTCCGCTCTGTGCTGCTTTCTCTTCTACCTCCCTTGCAGTACTTCTTATGCTATAGTCCATTGACCACTTGTGGCCAGCTGGTCCACAGAGCTGCTTCTGTGACACTGGGGAGCTGCCAGTCCTGAGTCTCCATTGCCCTGCAACTTGCAGAGTCATTTAACCTAGTGAACGGTGATGTAAAATTCTGCTAAATCAGAACCGTCGGGCTGGCAATTTATGGGAATGCTTTGCTCTGAAAGCCCATTTTAGAGCCTGGGGAGTAGAAAAGGGCTGACTTCTTATGCACAGTGGCTTATATTTATGGATGAGCAGGAGAGGGAGAAATTCATCCCCCCGCAGAGGATGAGGAGAGGCCAGTGCGTATTTTAATCTCATATAAACCCTCACAGCAGTGCTGTCCTGCTGCACAACCAGGACTTTCACCGAGCTGGTGTAGAGGCGCCCTGTGTTATAGGAACCCACCCCCAGGGTGTGAGCAGAAGTGGGGGAATATTCCCACAGGTCACTGGATCCATCCAGCCCAGAGTTTAACACTAGGTGACTCGGTGGCAGAGACAACGTAGAGCTGAAATGAAAGTAACTCCGTCTCATTAACATATCCAGTATCTGACTGGCTATTAAGAGGCAGGAGAAAGGCATTTATGACTAATATAGATTCCTGTGTATTACTTCAAGATGCCAAGAACCGGCCTCCTTGAAATAATGCTCAGCAAGTTCCTCGCCTGCCACTGAAGGATTTGCTTGATGAGAAAGAGCCACTTCCTGCATTCTGCAGGGCCCCTATCAAAATCGGCATGTGATTAACACCTATGCCTTGCCAGAGCTGACAGGAAAGCCTTACGAGTGGGGCAAACTGCCGCCCTAGCAGATGGGCACTGGTACTGGGAGGCCAGACCAGGCTATGCAGCAGGTTAGCACATCAGAGGCCCAGAGCCCGTCCAAAAATGTCAAACAATCCACACAGGAGCTTCCATGTCTCTGGTAAAGTGGAGAGATGCTGCCCCTCCTCCACTGCAGGACTGACTTCACGTCAGCAATAGAACGAGTTTCTGTGATTGAGCGGGGCCCAGGCTTGCCTGTGGTGAATCAAATGGCCATGTTGCAGTGGAGGGAAAGACACATTACAATGAAATTTTGTCTCCCCCAAACGCATCACTTCCCTGTTTCCCAATGGGAGCTGCAGATGATCAGAGCTTTTCCAAAAGGGCTCTCACACTCTCTGGGTTTCACTTTCTGAAAGCTCTGGCTCTGCCCCGTTGGGTACCCAAAACCAGGGCACCTCAAATCAATGGCCTCTTTGGAAAAGGTTACCCTAAGCGCCGTCCTGGGAAGTGAGAGGCTGAGCTAGGAAGGGAGCCAGCTCTCCTAGCCCCCACTCCCGTGCCTTCACCACACCGTGTGGAAACGAAACGCTTGGTTCAACCTGAAACCATTTGTTTTCCGCTTTTTAATTTGTCCAAAACTCTGAAAATGGTGGGTTTCGGTCTGACCCAAAATGAGTTTTTGAAATGGCCATGAAATGAAAAATCCCTTATTCGCCCAGTTCTTGTCACAGGTCTGCCCCTGTCCCACCTCCACCAGCCCATGCTCTGGGGAGGAAGTGAGTTGCATTAGCCCTACATTGGCACTGGTTACTTCCCTCTCCACCCCCAGCTCAGCTGCACTGGTTGGCACCCTGGAGTGAGTGATGGTGCCAAGCGTCAGCCTGTTGCCTGCCTTCCTGCATGAGATGGGGAGTAACAGCCCCAGAGCAGCTGCTGTCTCCCCCGTGCACAGACTGGTGGTGCACGTAGCCCTGGAAGGGTGGGCACCAGGCAACTCTTCACTTCCCGGTGCAAGCACCTCATAATGGAGCCTGCTGTGATTAGTGTACTGTCAGCACCAGCAGTGGGCGGTAGATGGTTTTCCGGTGCCATAAATATTTTTGAGATTTCAGACAAACCTGAGACCTTTTGAAGTTTTTCAACGAAAAACCAAAGAGACCGCCAGCTCCCACATAGCCAAGAGTCCAGTGGTTAGGGCTCTGTGTGAGATCTCGGTGCAAGTGCCCATCCTCGAGCAGGGCCTTGAGCCCAGGTTGGGCTCCCATATCCAGGTGAATACCCTAGCACCAGGCTATTAATGGCTGTGAGTTGACTCTTGTTTTGACCAGAAATTCCATCCCAAACCCAATAAATGTTTCTTGACTAAACTTTCATCCAGCCTGGTACCTTCCCCACAAATTGTTTCAGCTTCAACTAATCAGCATTTTCCGCCAAAAAAAAGTTTCATTGAAAAATTCCCTGACAGCCCTAGCCAGCAACTCCTGGAGCTCAATGTTTCACCAGGGAAAGGGTTTCTTTTAGCCCTGCCAGTTTTTGCACCAGCCTCCTTCTGTGGCATTCCACCCCCAGTGTCTTAATGACCTTTAGTGAGATCCATCCCCATTTAACCGAAGAACAATGGGCCGGGTAACAATGACGCTGCTGCTGAAATATGTGGGCATAAAAGGCTGCAAGCAGAAGATGCCACAGGCAGTGCTGTCATTTGCGATTACAATTAGCCCAATGGGAGCTATAATGTACCCTAATCTAAACATGTTTGCACACACTTCCATCCAGAGCAGCTGATGCATTGTCTGAATGAATAGGAAACGGCTCCAGTCTTTCAAGTTTCAAATGTGCTGCATTTGGTAACTTCAGCTGTAGGCGTGTTTGGAGAAGGGGTTGTGACTGAAATGCAAACCCAGCCACAAACCACCAAGAGATTTGGCCCAAAGAAAGCTGACAGGCCCTAATTTTGAAGGTCATATATCCAAGACGCACATCCCGCAAAGCACATGGAAATTAGCTTAGTTAGCTTGGAAGGGATGAGTAGACTCTGATAACAGTTGTACCTTTGGTTCCAGAAAGTCTACAGGCCAGCTTCAGAGCTGGGAAAAATTGGAATAGCTCCACTCAAGTCAATGCTTAATGAGTGCTTTTTCTTTGGGCTTCTCTACATGGAAATGTTGCACCACTTACACTACACTGGTAGAGTTAAAGCTATACTACCCCTCAGTGTGGATGCAGTTGTACCAGTATGGTAGCTCCTCATACCAATATCATGTATTCCTGTAGGGGAAGGGGAAGAAGCTATACCAATGTAAGGCATCTTTATAACTGTGTCCACACTAG
The DNA here is from genome assembly GCF_013100865.1 of Trachemys scripta elegans. Classification (NCBI taxonomy): domain Eukaryota; kingdom Metazoa; phylum Chordata; order Testudines; family Emydidae; genus Trachemys; species Trachemys scripta. Next base: position 13,584,817 of record NC_048317.1, on the reverse strand, counting down.
GGCAAGGTCTACACGACAGATTTCTGCCAGCCCAGCTATGTGGGCGATGAAGTAAGATTTGTGATTGATGTAGCTGTGCTAGCAAAAGGCCCGACTGCAGATGCAGTTATACTGGCAAAAATGCAGTTTTGCCAGCATAGTTTGTTTCACTTGGGTGGTTGGGGGGAGAACTGGAATAAACTATACTGGCAAAAGCAGAGTTTTGCTGGTATAAACTGCATCCACACTAGGAGCACTGTGCCAGCATAGTGCACTCCTAGTGTAGACCTGGCTTAGGAATTGTGCCGCTTTAATAAATTCATTAGAAAAATCACACCCCTAACCAAACTAGTCTAACCAGTACAAAAACAGTGCATAGATCAGGCCTTGGTGGCACTCTAACCGTTGATATCAATGGAGCAACACCAGAGGAAAATTTGGCCCCTGGGTTGAATTTTTGTGTGTGGACAAAACAGCTGTTTTCAGAATAAGAAAATTATCATAATTTTAGTGTTTGGGGTTTTTTTTGCCAAAGCTGGAAAATGAAAAAAATAGTTTTTTTTTTTTCCCAGTTTGTTTTTCTTTTCTTCCCCTCTTTCTGTCCGTCACTTCCTCTCTTTCAGCAGCAAAGAGAAATAGGGGAAAAGGAGGGGGAAATGGAGGGAAAGGGAAAACAGAAGTAACGGAAAAACAAAATACTGTCATTTAAAATTTTCTATAAACATTTTCATAAAAAAATGGAATAAGCCAAACACCATTGTATTTTTAGAAACCTTCCAATCAAAAATGACTTGACATGTCAGTGAAAGGCTCTGGTAGTGGAGAGGAAAGATTCTGGTAGAAGGGAGCTCACAACTGCTGGAGTCTTTCCTTGAAAAAGTAGCATAGACGTGGGTGGCGCTGCTTGGGCATGTAGAGATCGATGTAGGGCATAGACCCTAAGGGCCTGGCATGTCTGTACTCTTCTCATCTAAGCAGTTCCTCACTGGCTACACTGGTATTTTTACCTGTGCTAGCTGGGCATATAGTGTCTGTATTCGTCATGCCATCCTAAGTGTAGACACAGCCTAAATCCCACTGACTTTCAGTGATTAGCTCCAGATTCCCAAAGATATCAATGGGAGTTAGGCACCTAAATAACTTTGAAGATTTGGACTTGATGACTTTTGAAAATGGGATGTGCGCTCCTAAGTCATTTAGGGTCTGTCTACACTGCAATGTAAGCCTAGAGTTAGTAGAACTCAACTTAGCAGACCCTGGGTTTGTTAACCTAGGGCTTGAGCATCTACACTCATTTATAACGCCACGTTCGGAACTGTTGGGTCCCAACCTGAGGCTCTGGTGTCTACACTGACTTCTGCAAGACCATGCCCAACCACCCATATCCCAGTCTTCCTAGCGCACTCCCTAAATACAGCTGCTCTAGCTCTTTGTTCATGGTGCAGTGTGGGGAAACTTGACTGTCCACCAAACTTGACTGCCCAGAGGACAAAGAAAATCACCCTATGGGATTGTGGGATACTTTTGGCAGACTCCCAGAGCATGAATCCAGTGGGGTTGCATCTACACTGGAAACCAATAGGGTTTGAACCCTGAGTCATGGCTTGACTCAGGCTCAGACTCTCCACCCTGCCTGGGGTCCTGGGACCCTGGGTCTGAGACCTGCATTAGCAAGATTTGTGTGTAGATAGAAGCAGGGCCGGCTCTGGCTTTTTTGCCGCCCCAGGCAAAAAAGCCGCCAGCCCCTCCCCCACCCCCCCCATGGGGGGGGGGGGGCGGCCGGAGCCCCGGGGGGAGGGTGGTGAGCTCCGGCGGGGGCTCCGCTCTCCCCCCGGCGGCCGGGGGAAGGGCGCAGGGGGGAGGGCGGCCGGAGCCCTGGGAGGAGGACGGCGAGCCCCGGCCGGGGCTCCGCTCTCCTCCCGGCGGCCAGAGCGCAGGGGGCAGGGCGGCGAGCCCCAGCCAGAGCTCGCTGCTCTCCCCCCGGCAGCCGGGGGGGGAGGGCGGCCAGAGCGCCGGGGGGAGGGCGGTGAGCCCGGCCGTGGCCCCGCTCTCCTCGGGGGCCGGAACGCCGCACCGCCCCCCTCCAGGTGCCGCCCCAAGCACAAGCTTGGTGGGCTGGTGCCTGGAGCCGGCCCTGGATAGAAGTGGGGATTAGGCTTGAGTCTGAGTTTGAACCCTAGGCTTACATTGCAGTGTAGACATACCCTAAGGGCCCTTTTGAAAATTTTACCCTTAAAACCCAGACTCATTCCCTTTCTTTGATTTTTAACTTGATAGCGTGAGGCAGACAGTGAAGCTATGACAACTTATACCAGCTGAGAATCTGCCCCTTTGCCCCTAAGAAATGTTCATCGGTGCTCCCAGGCAGAGTTCACCTGGATACCATCACTAAAAGTGCATAAGGAAAGTTCACAGAGTTGGAGGGATACAAGCATTTGCTGTGATGAAGGTATCAAATCTAGAGCATTCCTGGCATGCGCCCACAGTGAAATGCTGTACTGAATCCAAGCGGGAGATTGTTCAACACCTCAGGAACCAAAATCCATTAATTATTTCAGTTTTACTTACAGGTCAGCATAATGCATGTGATAGCCCATCAACATCTTGGCTGCAGTCAACCCGTATCAAGATGTCATTAATCGATTGTCAAGCAGAAGACATCTTGATAAAGGTGAGTTATAACGAAGCACTTTGCCATTTGCATTCAACAGTGAAAAGAAAGGAGTGAATTTCCATCCCTGAGCCACTGAATGAGCCGAGTTTAACCCTTTCACCCCTGAATCCCTGTCTGCCACGTGAACAGGACAGAATATTTTATTGTTCATGATCAACAGATACTCCTGATTTGCCGGAATACAGCACAGGCTCTGATATTCTTCTCACTTATACTAATTTTACATTTGACTTCAATGGAGTTACTAGAAAAGCTGGTTGAAAATGGCATTTATTTTTCATGGAATTTCTTTTTTTAAAATGTTTCTTTTTGTCCATAACTGAACTGAAACCACAAAACTTCCCGTTTTTGATAACTGTTTTCAGGTAATAAAAACTTGTAACCTTTTTGATTAAAAAAATAGTTTTTTTGTGCCAAAACTGGAAGATTTTTACCCAAAGCCAAAACTTTTACCAATTAAAACTTTTTTAATTTTTTCCATGAAAAGCCTTGCTTTTGGGGGAAAAAAAAACTATTTTTCTTCAAAATTATGTTTTGATGAAAGCATTTTGACTAGCTCTTGTTGCTGGTGATTTACAGCCATGAAGGTGAGTGAAGAATCAGGCCTGTTGATGGAGATTTTCAAAATAGGTGGGGAAAGTCAGGCTTCTAAATCCATAGTTAGCCACCTAAATAAGTGGTCTGATTTAAAAATGCTGAGCACCCGGTAGCTCTCTTTGAAGTTGATGAGATTACTTGTGGAGCAAGTGCTCAGTGAAATGAATATGGATTGCACAATCTCACCCGTAAGAAGTGTCATTGACTCCAATGGAGCTACTCACAGGAGTAGGGCCCTACCAAATTCTTGGCCATGAAAAACACATCAAGGACCGTGAAATCTGGTCTCCCACCGTGAAATCCGGTCTTTGGTGTGCTTTTACCTTATACTATACAGATTTCATGCGGGAGACCAACGTTTCTCAAATTGGGGGTTCTGACCCACTAGGGGGATGCAGGGGGTTACAAGGTTATTTTAGGGGGAGTCGTATTGCCACCCTTACTTCTGCGCTGCTGCCGTCAGAGCTGGGCAGCCGGAGAGCGGTGGCTGATGACTGAGGGCCATGCTTTGCAGGCAGCAGTGCAGAAGTAATGATAGAAGTACCGCAACACCCCCTGCAATAACCTCACGACACCCCCACTCCCCCTTTTTGGGTCAGGGCCCCTACAATTACAACACCGTGACATTTTAGATTTAAATAGCTGGAATCATGAAATGTATTATTTTTAAAAGCCTATGACTGTGACATTAAGCAAAATGGACCATGCATTTGGTAGGGCCCTACTCCTGAGTAAGCGTTTGCAGAATCAAGCATTAAGCGCAGACATCACTTTATTAGGGGGGAGGGATAGCTCAGTGGTTTGAGCATTGGCCTGCTAAACTCAGGGTTTTGAGTTCAATCCTTGAGGGGGCCACTTAGGGATCTGGGGCAAAAATCAGTACTTGGTCCTGCTAGTGAAGGCAGGGGGCTGGACTCAATGACCTTTCAAGGTCCCTTCCAGTTCTAGGAGAGAGGATATCGCCATTATTTAAACTTTATCTATGCATGACAATTAATCCAGAATAAAGGCCGTGTGTGAGTTTAAAGAAGAATTTGGAAGTGGATTAAGCTAACTCAGAATAAGGCACTTTACTCTGGAAGCAGAGCATCCACACAGGGAACTAATCAGAACTGAGTCCCAAACCCTTAGCCTGCACTCAATGCAACCCCCTCTGAGAAGCAACAGCCATTTAACACACGTTGCACAAAAGCTTGACCGAGGAAGAATATTTTAGCCACTGTAAAACTACTGGGGGAATTTTAGGTAGGAAGAATGTAATTAATTCCCCAGGCTCTTTGTGGGGGCGGGAACCCCTGTGTCACGCTATACTATATGGGTGAAATCCTGTCCCCATTGAAATCAGTGGGAAGCCAAAATTTCAATCTGTGTCTGTACAGCACCTAACATAATGGGGGCCTGGATCTCATCATGGCTTCTAGGCACTGCTATAATGATAATAATAAACTGGAGTGTCTGAAATGTTGGTGCTAACCCACCTCAATTAAAAATCCTGCTTCTGGTCTCACTCATACATCTATTGATTTCATTAGAGTGACTCCTGATTTCCACCAGTGCCCTTGAGAGAAGCCTGACATCCAAATATTTTCTTGAAAACTTAGTTAAAAAAAAATCACTGTTATTATAACTGGCTTGATTTTGGTGCATGGGAGAGAGCTTGCTATTTGTTTGCATGAAATCAAAGTGCTTTGACATTGTTCCCGGGTAGAAATAAAGCAGCAGAAATGATCCAATGTATCAGAGGCATATGGCTTCCCATTCCACTGTTGAAAACAACTTTTATATTTTTATGCCAAGGTCAGACATTTACAACAACTATCTACTGAGAAGCTTGTGTTTGACTCTAAGCGACAGGAGAATGAATATAAACGACTTCACAAACATCAGCTGAGTTCTCACTTAGGCAGATTTCCCCGAAGAATGGTTTCTGTGAGCTGCCTGGTAACACACATTTTCTGACATTAGAGCAAAACTTATTTGATCATGAGAATTCATAACCGTGTTCATAAATCATGTCTCACAATGTGTTGCAAGGAGAACAAGAGGCACAGAGGCACCAGAAGAGCTGAGACAGAGTGGATGGCAGTGTCCATTAGCTACCCACACCAGAGCGCAGCATGGCCATGCGGCCTCACAGGGGTCTGTGAGCACTCTTTCGGGGGGCTCCTTTTTACCTAGTCCTCAAGCATAGATCAATGTAAAGATATTGGGCGGGTTTTTCAAATGTGTCTAAGGCCCAGATCCTCAAATGTATTTAGGCACCTAACTCTCTTTATTATGATTATTACTGACGAATGGGAGTCAGATCTTCAAAGGTATTTAGGCACCTAAGTGATTTGACATTTGGATTGCTAGTCCTATTGAAAGACCATGGTACTTGTGCTCCTAAGGCACTTAGGCAGGGGCACCAGAATAGGGGGAGCCAGGAGGCCATGGCCCCATCACTTTTTAAAGCTGGGATGGCTATGCCCTCCCACTTTTTATCTGACTTAAGGGCGAGCGATGGGGGTGGAGAGGAGTGAGCGGAGGGCAGGGCCTGAGGAGGGAGAGGCGTGGGGGGGGGGGCTGGGCCTTGAGGGAAGAGGTGGGGTGAGGCAGGGCCTTGGAGGGAAAGGGGGGAGGAGGACCATGTTTCGGGCTCCTGTGGCCCCCTCCCCACTACCAGGTAGCTTCCAGCACTTGGCGGCATGGGGGGTGGAGTCAAAGAATCATACAATATCTAGTCCAACCCCCTGCTCAAAGCAAGACCAATTCCCAACTAAATCTTCCCAGCCAGGGCTTTGTCAAGCCTGACCTTAAAAACCTCTAAGGAAGGAGATTCCACCACCTCCCTAGGTAACCCATTCCAGTGCTTCACCACCCTCCTAGTGAAACAGTTTTTCCTAATATCCAACCTAAACCTCCCCCACTGCAACTTGAGACCATTACTCCTTGTTCTGTCATCTGCTACCACTGAGAACAGTCTAGATCCATCCTCTTTGAAACTCTCTTTCAGGTAGTTGAAAGCAGCTATCAAATCCCCCCTCATTCTTCTCTTCTGCAGACTAAACAATCCCAGTTCCCGCAGCGTCTCCTCATAAGTCATGTGCTCCAGCCCCCTCATCATTTTTGTTGCCCTCCACTGGGACTCTTTCCAATTTTTCCACATCCTTCTTGTAGTGTGGGGCCCAAAACTGGACCCAGTACTCCAGATGAGGCCTCACCGATGTCGAATAGAGGGGATTGATCACATCCCTCAAGTGTGGGGGTGGGGGATGGGATGAGTTAGCCACCCAAATATAGTCTCATCTGAGACCCTATGTATGGCCCATCCTACCGCCTAAGCTGTAGCTACACTGCTATTTGTAGCACGTTGGCTTGATCGAAGTTAGCACGTGTATGTAACTCCGACAGATGGACCCTTCAGTGCTTTGGAAAATCACACCCATTGGTCTCAGTTCTTCCTGGCTTCAAACCTCTGGCTGAGTATATCTCCCTGTCTCCAGCCAACAGTGCAGACAAATTAATAGGTGAGGCCGCTGCATGGTCTCCATTGATCGGGGGCACACCCTGAGCCCTGCTATTCAGAGGCAGTGCAGTTAAGGCCTCATTGCTGTTGACAGTGCCCGAGCAGATCCGTGTACCGTGTAGAACTATAATCAGTCTGCGGTGTTCAGCCACCCAGTGGGAGGGGGTCCCACTCTGCCAATAAAAAGAAGGCCGAGGAGGTGGGGACTGTGCCATAGCATTTCTTTACCCATACAGTGGTTGCTGGCGACGACTGACAGCTGGTATGTAGATTCCCATCGCTTGCCTGTGAAATAAACCTTGAATTCTGGGGCAGTGATGGGTGTTGGGTCCTGTAAGGTGTATTCCACTGACCTCCCGCATAAACATGTCACTCCTTTCCCAGAGACTAGATGGAATGTGATCTGGACCCAATTCCCTGCTGTGTCCTATCACTGGGTGTCATCACGAGCATCTTGTGCAAAGTGCAAAATGCAAAGCTTCTGACTGAATACCCTCTTGCACCGACTTTGCACAATGAAAATGATGACACAAGCAATAGGAGGCTGTGGGAAACCAGCCCCTAGGGCTGTAAGGCACATTCACTAACACCACATGCAGACAGCAAAGCACTTGCACAAGTGTTTAACTTTAAGCCTATGCTTGAGATGAAACATGTGCTCCAATGCTTTGCTGAATCAGGACCAGAGATGTTATTGGACTTCACGCAACCAAGAGTTAACTCCTATGTTAGGTCTCACAGGGGAGTGAGTAATAATCAACATCATCCCAAGCTTTCATGGAGTACTTTTCATCAATAGACCTCACAGCTCTTTACAAGAGAGATCGGTATCATTATCATTATTGTATAGATGGGGAAACTGAGGCATAGAGCGTTGAACTGATTTGCTCACCCAGCAGTACCACGTCCAGCATTGTATATCCACTAGGCCACACTGCTCTCACATTGGCACAACAATGGCAAGTGATGGGGCCTGAAAGACCCGCAGGAAACTACCAAAACAGCTACCAGGTAGTAAGGAGGACAGAGAAGGCCTCAGATGTGGTGAATGACACCCCGCTGAAGGAGGGCAGACAGTGGCCGCAGATGAGGCCTTTTCCTGTTTGTTTCTAAGAGTTTGTTTCAAGGGCTTGTCTATATTAGAAAGTTGCACTGATTTAACTATATGGATTTCAAATCAATCTAATTACCCCAATTGTAGCCCCGCTTAAACTGGTTTACACTTTGCTTAAATTAGTTGACTTTAATTCAGCTCCCACAGGGTCAACTGTGCCTAGCTACCATGTTTTTCAAGGTGTTACATTGTGGGTAGATCTACACTGGAGCCGGAGGTGTGATTTCCAGTTTAGATCATACCTGTGCTAGCTATGACCAAGTGAGCCTGATGAAAATAGAAGTGGTGGGACAGGCTAGCCATTCTCACTATGGGTATGTCTACACTACCTAGAATTGCATGCAGCTCATCATAGAACCGGCATGTACGGGGTTCTGACCCGGAGCGACCGTTTGCATCCTTTATTTTTTGGTAGGCTTGCCTCAGCTCCTTAACTTTCATGCAGCACTACTGTGTGTCCCTGTTGTAGCCTCTGTCCATCATGTCCTTGGAGATTTTGGCAAATATATTGGCATTTCGACTTTTGGAACGGAGTTCTACCTGCACAGATTCTTCTCCCCATCCAGTGATCAGATCCAGTACCTCCCGTTCGGTCCCTGCTGGAGCTCTTCTGCGATTCTGGGTCTCCATGGTCACCTGTGCTGATCAGCTCGCCATGCTGGCCAAACAGGAAATGAAATTCAAAAATTCCTGGGGCTTTTCCTGTCTACTTGGCCAGTGCATCTGAGTTGGGAGTGCTGTCCAGAACAGTCACAATGGAGCACTCTGGGATAGCTCCCGGAGGCCAATACCGTCGAATTGTATCCACACTACCCCAAATTCGACCCAGCGAGGTCGATTTTAGCACTAAACCCCTTGCCGGGGAGGAGCACAGAAATCGATTTTAAGAGCCCTTTAAATCGACAAAACAGGCTTGGTCGTGTGGACGGGTGCAGGGTTAAATCGACCTAATGCTGCTAAATTCAACCTAAATTCGTAGTGTAGACCAATGCTATGATCCCATTGGAAATCCTAGCTATTTACTTATCGCCTCTGTCTTCCCAAGCTGGAAATTACACATCCAGCTCCAGTGTAGACATACCCGGTGCCTACATGTAGGTGCACTTGCACCGGCGTATTTAAAATCAGGCTAGTTAGTACGTTTCCAAACATAACCCACTTTCCGAGTTTAGACAAGGCCTAAAAGGGCAGTCCCCACTAGGAGTGAAATTCACCTCTGCACAGAAAATCAGTGTGAAGCCTAGGTACGACTTAAGTCCCACGAAAGCCCTTGAAATAAGGATTAAGAGACTTAACTGGTACATAGGCCTGTGATGTTCCTCTGCACTGGGTAGCCCAGCTGGACCCTTTCTGTGTCTTTAGCCATATGCTCAAACTACCATGAGCATCTCCTTCCATTTGACAGTTATTGATTCTTTATTATATATTCACCAGTTAAATACTGGTGTGAATTGCTTTTCTCTGCAGTTAGATGCAGTGACCAGAATATTTTCTACCACACTGATTCTACCATCATGATCATCTAGTCTGATCATCTAATTGCCTTCTACGATGAGATAACTGACTCTGTGGAATATATATATATATTCCTTTACAATTGAGATTTCCCTGTTCTTTTCTCTTTTTCCTTTTTCAAGAGTGGATTAAAAAGACTCGTTTCAAACAGCTAGAATATGTTTCTAGCCTAGCCCAGCCCCAACCAACTTTTGCTTTCATGAAAGTGATTCAATCAGTTCAGTATCCCTTCTGCTTATTCTGTCTATGTGATCTCCTGGGGGATATTTCAAATGAGCAAGAGAGAGGGGAGGGAACCCCTTATTAAGCAGTCTAGGAACTTATTTGATTTAATTTCAATTCTGTTTAAGCTCTTCCTTCCTTTTTTTCTTTTTTCTTTTCCTTAAAAAAAAAAAAATTGATTTCGAGCTGATCTACAGAAGATTTTGTTTTTTAACCTCGCAAAGCACTTGTGACTTTAAAAGATAAAATGAGGCCTTACTAATCTGCACACCTGATAATTGTAACACACACAAAAAACGCTGGCCTCTTTCTCTCCCACTCCACAGCAAAGCTGTAAGAGCACAGAACTAATCATGTGTCTTATTACTACAGTTTCATTACTTTTGCAAACTGTAGCACAGTACATTGGCTGGTATGCGACTAATCATTAGCATAAATATTGAAACTAAATTATACTTGTCAAATAAATGAGCAAAGTACATTGCAGGATGCAGTAGCCTCGCTTTTTTTATTGTGGGATATATACAATTAATTTGGCAGACTCAGTCCTTTTCCAATGGGCTTTCCAGTCATTAGGCCGAACTGGTGAGATTCTACTTTATAATCTTTTATAATTAAAGAGGACCAAACACACTTAAGCTTTTTTCTTTTTTTTTTAATCTGCTGGTTAATCCATTCATCCAACCACCCACCTATCTGCTTTTACCACAACCTACCCTGATAGGACTTGCCGAGCAAGGCACAAGCGTGGCTCACACACGTCTATGGCTTGTGCAGTATGGTGGGTGCACTGGTATTCCCCATTATGCACTAGACCTGTTGCATGTAGTAAGGGTGGTATACAGGCGCACTAATCCCAAGGGGCACCCCAGACAGCTGTGTCTCAGAGAGGCAAAATACCCCCAGCCCTTTAATTGCACGGATGCAATGTGCTGATAGGATGCAGCATACCTCCCCCTCCACAGCGTTGGCACCTCTGAGGTATAAAAACGCGGGATGCAGACTCAAAGACTTTAACCTGGAAGGGACCATCATGATCATCTAGTCTGATCATCTAATTGCTTTCTTTGATGAGATAACTGGCTCTATGGATGAGGGGAAAGCAGTGGACGTATTATTCCTTGGCTTTAGCAAAGCTTTTGATACGGTCTCCCACAGTATTCTTGCCAGCAAGTTAAAGAAGTATGGTCTGGATAAACGGACTATAAGGTGGATAGAAAGCTGGCTAGATCGTCGGGCTCAACGGGTAGTGATCAATGGCTCCATGTCTAGTTGGCAGCCGGTATCAAGTGGAGTGCCCCAAGGGTCGGTCCTGGGGCCGGTTTTGTTCAATATCTTCATTAATGACCTGGAGGATGGCGTGGACTGCACTCTCAGCAAGTTTGCAGATGACACTAAACTGGGAGGAGTGGTAGATATGCTGGAGGGTAGGGATAGGATACAGAGGGACCTAGACAAATTAGAGGATTGGGCCAAAAGAAACCTGATGAGGTTCAACAAGGACAAGTGCAGAGTCCTGCACTTAGGATGGAAGAATCCCATGCACTGTTACAGACTAGGGACCGAATGGCTAGGCAGCAGTTCTGCAGAAAAGGACCTAGGGGTTACAGTGGATGAAAAGCTGGATATGAGTCAGCAGTGTGCCCTTGTTGACAAGAAAGCTAATAGTATTTTGGGCTGTATAAATAGAGGCATTGCCATCAGATCGAGGGACGTGATCATTCCCCTCTATTCGGCATTGGTGAGGCCTCATCTGGAGTACTGGGTCCAGTTTTGGGCCCCACACTACAAGAAGGATGTGGAAAAACTGGAAAGAGTCCAGTGGAGGCATCAAAAATGCTTAGGGGGCTGGAGCACATGACTTATGAGGAGAGGCTGAGGGAACTGGGATTGTTTAGTCTGCAGAAGAGAAGAATGAGGGGGGATTTGATAGCTGCTTTCAACTACCTGAAGGGAGGTTCCAAAGAGGATGGAGCTAGACTGTTCTCAGTGGTGGCAGATGACAGAACAAGGAGCAATGGTCTCAAGTTGCAGTGGGGGAGGTTTAGGTTGGATATTAGGAAAAACTTTTTCACTAGGAGGGTGGTGAAGCACTGGAATGGGTTCCCTAGGGAGGTGGTGGAATCTCCTTCCTTAGATGTTTTTAAGGTCAGGCTTGACAAAGCCCTGGCTGGGATGATTTAGTTGTTGTTGGTCCTGCTTTGAGCAGGGGGTTAGACTAGATGACCTCCTGAGGTCCCTTCCAACCCTGAGATTCTATGACCTCCTGCACATCGCAGGCCAGAGAACCTCACCCGCCCACTCCTGCAATAGGCCCAGAACCTCTGGCTGAGCTACTGAAGTCCTCATATCATGATTTAAAGATTTCAAGTTACAGAGAATCCACCATTTACACTAGTTCAAACCAGCAAGTGACCCATGCCCCACGCTGCTGTGGAAGGCAAAAAAACAAAACAAAAAACCTTGGGTCGCTGCTAGTCTGACCATGTGGGAAATTCCTTCTTCACCCCAAATATAATGATCAGTTAGACCCTGAGTATGTGGGCGAGACCCATCAGCCGGACATCTGGGAAAATATCTCTATAGTAACTCAGAGCCCTCCCCATCTAGTGTCTCTTCTCTGGCTATTGGAGACATTTGCTAAACGCAAATGTGGGTGGACCCGTGTGCCACTGTTGGCAATCACAACATACCAACTCCTCATAAACTGATCAATCTCAGTCTTAAAACAAGTTCGTTTTTTTGCCTTCACTCTTCCCCTTGGAAGGCTGTTCCAGAACTTCATTCCTCTGATAAGAATCATAGAAGATTAGGGTTTGAAGGGACCTCATGAGGTCATCTAGTCCCACCCCCTGCTCAAAGCAGGACCAACACCAACTAAATCATCCCAGCCAGGGCTTTGTCAAGCCAGGCCTTAAAAACCTCTAAGGAAGGAGATTCCACCACCTCCCAAGGTAACCCATTCCAGTGCTTCACCACCCTCCTAGAGAAATAGTTTTTCCAAATATCCAACCTAGATCTCCCGCACTGCAACTTGAGAGCATTGCTCCTTGTTCTGTCATCTGCCACCACTGAGAACAGCCGAGCTTCATCCTCTTTGGAACCCTCTTCAGGTAGTTGAAAGCAGCTATCAAATCCCCCCTCACTCTTCTCTTCTGCAGACTAAGTAAGCCCAGTTCCCTCAGCCTCAACTCGTAAGTCATGTGCCCTTAGTAACCCTCAACTAATTTCAAGCCTAAACTTATTGATGACCAGTTTCTATCCATTTATTCTTGTGCCAACATTGGCCCTTAACTTAAATAAGTCCTCTCTTTCTCCCTGATTCTTATTCCTCTGATGTAATTAGAGAGAGAAATCCTATCTCCCCTCATACTTCATTTTGTTAGGCTAAGCATGCCAAACTCATTAAGTCTCTCCTCGTAAGGTAGGTTCTCCATTCCATTGATCAGCCTAAATAGTCCTTCTCTGCACCTATTCCAGTTTGAATTCATCTCTCAAACATGGGAGACCAGAATTGCACACAGTATTCCAGATGAGGTCTCAACAGTGCCCTGTATAATGGTAATAGCACTTCCTTATCTCTACTGGAAATACCTCACCTCATGCATCCTAGGATTGCACTAGCCTTTTTCATGGCTACATCACATTGGTGGCTCACAGTCATCCTGTGATTGACCAGCACCCCAAGGTGCTCCTCCTCCTCTGTGGCTTCGAACTGATAAGTCCCAAACTTGTAGCAGAAATTCTTGTTGTTAGTCCCTAAGTGCATGACCTTGCACTTTGCACTATTAAATTTCATCCCATTTTTATTTCTCCAGTTTTCAAGATCATGCAAATTTTCTTGTATGAGATTCTGATCCTCCTCTGTATTGGCAAAACCTCCCAACTTTGTGTCATCTGCAAATTTTATTAGCACACTACCACTATTTTTGAATCAAGGTCATTAATAAAGAGGTTAAATAAGATTGGTCCCAAGATCAGTCCCTGAGGAACGCCACTAATAACCTCTCTCTAGTCTGATAGTTTACCTTTCAGCATGAACAACAAGGAGTCTGGTGGCACCTTAAAGACTAACAGATTTATTTGGGCATAAGCTTTCGTGGGTAAAAACCTCAATTCTTCAGATGCATAGAGTGAAAGTTACAGATGCAGGCATTATATACTGACACATGGAGAGCAGGGAGTTACTTCGTAAGTGGAGAACCAGTGTTGACAGGGCCAATTCAATCAGGAAGGATGTAGTCCACTCCCAATAATAGATGAGTTGGTGTCAATTCCAGGAGAGGAAAAGCTGCTTCTGTAATGAGCCAGCCACTCCCAGTCCCTATTCAAGCCCAGATTAATGGTGTTAAATTTGCAAATGAATTTTAGTTCTGCTGTTTCTCTTTGAAGTCTGTTTCTGAAGGTTTTTTGTTCAATGATAGTGACTTTTAAATCTGTACTAGAATGACCAGGGAGATTGAAGTGTTCACTTATTGGCTTTTGTATGTTACCATTCCTGATGTCCGATTTGTGTCCATTTATTCTTTTGCGGAGGGGCTGTCCGGTTTGGACCATGTACATGGCAGAGGGGCATTGCTGGCACATGATGGCATATATAACATTAGTGGATGTCCAGGTGAATGAGCCCTTGATGGTGTGGCCGATGTGGTTGGGTCCTCTGATGGTGTCGCCAGAGTAGATATGGGGACAGAGTAGGCAACGAGGTTTGCTACAGGGATTGGTTCCTGGGTTGGTGTTTCTGTGGTGTGGTGTGTAGTTGCTGGTGAGTATTTGCTTCAGGTTGGGGGGTTGTCTGTAAGCAAGGACTGGCCTGCCTCCCAAGGTCTGTGAGAGTGA